>NW_026608357.1:0-73793 GCF_029499605.1 Hyla sarda
CGTGATGGACATATGTCTTTTTTCGACCGTACTAACTATGTAACTATGTAACATAACATGGGGGGGGGGTCTCCTGGCTGTTCACACAGGTGTGTCATTGCTGTACATTGACCATGCATTGCTTCTGTGGTATTGCAAAGGCAAAGACAAATGCTTCCAGCCATCCATTGCACTAATGGATTGGTCATCAGCTGGCTGTCTATGTCCCGCATCAATATAGACCAAAGTACAGAGGGTTAGGCTATGCTATTGTGCACCTACCTGATGCATCAGAAGGTGCGAGGCCCTTGCTAAATTCTGTGCACAGACTTTGAGATCTATGCTTTAGACTGTATCTAAACCTGCTCCAACATGGACTGACATTCTGGCCTACTTTCAGCCGATGCGACTTGTCTGTCGCTGAACAGTCGCTTTTTATGTATTCAGCACCTATGTATAATGTTGTAAAAATGCTCTAGAAGCTAAAGTCGCAGAAATGTCACACATATTTGGCCTGCAACTTTCTGTGCGACAAATTCAGACAGGAAAAATCAGTATAAATCCTTAGAAAATTATCCCCCAGTGTCTCCATCTGCTGGCGGTATTGAATAAGCATTGCTGCACTGATGGGGTATGCATTAGACGAAAAAAAAGAAGAAAAAGAAGAATAATACGCCCAGAAAAGAGGCGAAAAGGAGAAAAACGTAAAAAAACGTGAAAAAAAAGTAAGAGGAAGAGAAGGGAAAAAAAGGTGGAAATGGGTTTAAAAGTGATTTCGGCGGAGAAATATATATATATATATATATATATATATATATATATATATATGCGCACACACACACATAGATATAAACGTATTCTCCGTTGAGATATTGCAGCCGCTGCTGTGTCCAGGCCCAGGAGCCTTAGCACTGTGCTGTGATGTCACTCAATACCACTGACATCACTAGGTGTAAACAACATCTCTCCTTTGCTGTGTATGTGACTATGGAGCTGTTTGGTGATGTCGTCTATTACGGCCTTCATAGAAGCAACAGGAGATTGTTGCATCCATCTTGAACCCTCAGAACTACAGTGCTATGATGTCACTCACTTCCACAGGCCTTGCAGAGTGTAAACAACAACAACCCAGCTTTGTTGTGTATGTAACCAAAGGGATTTGTGATGTCACCTAGAACCTTCACAGCAGCGACAGCTTTATGAGGAGCATCAGCACTGCTCTGCCTGAGCAGAACCATCACCGCCATAGGTTGTCAAATAACCCGGATTTAACCCACACAGGTAAGTCCAATGGGGTGCAGGCATGTCCTCTATGCTTACAGCTTCCCGTGGGTGTTGGTTTGATACCGTTTGGGGACAGCCAAGGAGGCATCTGCAGGCAACAAAGGTAGGTGTGTGCTTGTGTGTGTGTTTCCTATGCAGATCCTAAGCCCAGTGTCACATGCAAGTAGGAGGAGTAAGAAGGGTTCCTGGCAAATCCGGGTTATGGATTGCATTTAAAAAGGCCCCGTGGGAGTGCAATGGGCCCCTGTCTTGCTGCTTAGCAATAATGGTATGGGTTTAGGTTCTGCTGTGTGTACTGGTGGTTGACTGCCCCCCAGCCCAGAGTGTGCATGGAAAATTGTCTGGCAGCCTCCCTGACAGCAAGCAGTGATAGTGCCCATGAAGGGGACCTTGTTGGGCCCGCCCCTTTCACGGTTATCGCTTCTCGGCCTTTTGGCTAAGATCAAGTGTAGTATCTGTTCTTATCAGTTTAATATCTGATACGTCCCCTATCTGGGGACCATATATTAAATGGATTTTTGAGAACGGGGGCCGATTTCGAAGCTTGCTTCCGTCGCCCTATGCATTGACCCGATATGGCAGTATCTTCGGGTACAGTGCACCACCCCCTTACAGGGTTAAAAAGAAAGATTCCTACTTTCATTGCTACCTGCTTGCTGGCTAGCCAGCTAGCCAGCCCTGTGGGCCTTGCTGCTGCTGCAGCCAAAAAACAAAAGGTGGTGCTGCTGCTGCTTCTGCTGCTTCTGCTTCTGCTTGTGTCTGGCCCCTGTTGGAGCGTCCAGGCACAGGACTTCTGCTGCTGCTGACTAAATGGCCTCCTTAATTGGATCATTTGAGTAGCCAGCACACCTGTGCAGGTAGGGCATGACATGATAGGCAGCTGCCTTGATAGCGGGTGGGTGCTGAATGTTCCTAATTGACAAAATAAGATTAATGCTTATGAAGAAATATAAAATCTCATCCCTTCCCCAATATCGCGCCACACCCCTACCCCTTAATTCCCTGGTTGAACGTGATGGACATATGTCTTTTTTCGACCGTACTAACTATGTAACTATGTAACATAACATGGGGGGGGGGGGGTCTCCTGGCTGTTCACACAGGTGTGTCATTGCTGTACATTGACCATGCATTGCTTCTGTGGTATTGCAAAGGCAAAGACAAATGCTTCCAGCCATCCATTGCACTAATGGATTGGTCACCAGCTGGCTGTCTATGTCCCGCATCAATATAGACCAAAGTACAGAGGGTTAGGCTATGCTATTGTGCACCTACCTGATGCATCAGAAGGTGCGAGGCCCTTGCTAAATTCTGTGCACAGACTTTGAGATCTATGCTTTAGACTGTATCTAAACCTGCTCCAACATGGACTGACATTCTGGCCTACTTTCAGCCGATGCGACTTGTCTGTCGCTGAACAGTCGCTTTTTATGTATTCAGCACCTATGTATAATGTTGTAAAAATGCTCTAGAAGCTAAAGTCGCAGAAATGTCACACATATTTGGCCTGCAACTTTCTGTGCGACAAATTCAGACAGGAAAAATCAGTATAAATCCTTAGAAAATTATCCCCCAGTGTCTCCATCTGCTGGCGGTATTGAATAAGCATTGCTGCACTGATGGGGTATGCATTAGACGAAAAAAAAGAAGAAAAAGAAGAATAATACGCCCAGAAAAGAGGCGAAAAGGAGAAAAACGTAAAAAAACGTGAAAAAAAAGTAAGAGGAAGAGAAGGGAAAAAAAGGTGGAAATGGGTTTAAAAGTGATTTCGGCGGAGAAATATATATATATATATATATATATATATATATATATATATATATGCGCACACACACACATAGATATAAACGTATTCTCCGTTGAGATATTGCAGCCGCTGCTGTGTCCAGGCCCAGGAGCCTTAGCACTGTGCTGTGATGTCACTCAATACCACTGACATCACTAGGTGTAAACAACATCTCTCCTTTGCTGTGTATGTGACTATGGAGCTGTTTGGTGATGTCGTCTATTACGGCCTTCATAGAAGCAACAGGAGATTGTTGCATCCATCTTGAACCCTCAGAACTACAGTGCTATGATGTCACTCACTTCCACAGGCCTTGCAGAGTGTAAACAACAACAACCCAGCTTTGTTGTGTATGTAACCAAAGGGATTTGTGATGTCACCTAGAACCTTCACAGCAGCGACAGCTTTATGAGGAGCATCAGCACTGCTCTGCCTGAGCAGAACCATCACCGCCATAGGTTGTCAAATAACCCGGATTTAACCCACACAGGTAAGTCCAATGGGGTGCAGGCATGTCCTCTATGCTTACAGCTTCCCGTGGGTGTTGGTTTGATACCGTTTGGGGACAGCCAAGGAGGCATCTGCAGGCAACAAAGGTAGGTGTGTGCTTGTGTGTGTGTTTCCTATGCAGATCCTAAGCCCAGTGTCACATGCAAGTAGGAGGAGTAAGAAGGGTTCCTGGCAAATCCGGGTTATGGATTGCATTTAAAAAGGCCCCGTGGGAGTGCAATGGGCCCCTGTCTTGCTGCTTAGCAATAATGGTATGGGTTTAGGTTCTGCTGTGTGTACTGGTGGTTGACTGCCCCCCAGCCCAGAGTGTGCATGGAAAATTGTCTGGCAGCCTCCCTGACAGCAAGCAGTGATAGTGCCCATGAAGGGGACCTTGTTGGGCCCGCCCCTTTCACGGTTATCGCTTCTCGGCCTTTTGGCTAAGATCAAGTGTAGTATCTGTTCTTATCAGTTTAATATCTGATACGTCCCCTATCTGGGGACCATATATTAAATGGATTTTTGAGAACGGGGGCCGATTTCGAAGCTTGCTTCCGTCGCCCTATGCATTGACCCGATATGGCAGTATCTTCGGGTACAGTGCACCACCCCCTTACAGGGTTAAAAAGAAAGATTCCTACTTTCATTGCTACCTGCTTGCTGGCTAGCCAGCTAGCCAGCCCTGTGGGCCTTGCTGCTGCTGCAGCCAAAAAACAAAAGGTGGTGCTGCTGCTGCTTCTGCTGCTTCTGCTTCTGCTTGTGTCTGGCCCCTGTTGGAGCGTCCAGGCACAGGACTTCTGCTGCTGCTGACTAAATGGCCTCCTTAATTGGATCATTTGAGTAGCCAGCACACCTGTGCAGGTAGGGCATGACATGATAGGCAGCTGCCTTGATAGCGGGTGGGTGCTGAATGTTCCTAATTGACAAAATAAGATTAATGCTTATGAAGAAATATAAAATCTCATCCCTTCCCCAATATCGCGCCACACCCCTACCCCTTAATTCCCTGGTTGAACGTGATGGACATATGTCTTTTTTCGACCGTACTAACTATGTAACTATGTAACATAACATGGGGGGGGGGGGGGGGGTCTCCTGGCTGTTCACACAGGTGTGTCATTGCTGTACATTGACCATGCATTGCTTCTGTGGTATTGCAAAGGCAAAGACAAATGCTTCCAGCCATCCATTGCACTAATGGATTGGTCATCAGCTGGCTGTCTATGTCCCGCATCAATATAGACCAAAGTACAGAGGGTTAGGCTATGCTATTGTGCACCTACCTGATGCATCAGAAGGTGCGAGGCCCTTGCTAAATTCTGTGCACAGACTTTGAGATCTATGCTTTAGACTGTATCTAAACCTGCTCCAACATGGACTGACATTCTGGCCTACTTTCAGCCGATGCGACTTGTCTGTCGCTGAACAGTCGCTTTTTATGTATTCAGCACCTATGTATAATGTTGTAAAAATGCTCTAGAAGCTAAAGTCGCAGAAATGTCACACATATTTGGCCTGCAACTTTCTGTGCGACAAATTCAGACAGGAAAAATCAGTATAAATCCTTAGAAAATTATCCCCCAGTGTCTCCATCTGCTGGCGGTATTGAATAAGCATTGCTGCACTGATGGGGTATGCATTAGACGAAAAAAAAGAAGAAAAAGAAGAATAATACGCCCAGAAAAGAGGCGAAAAGGAGAAAAACGTAAAAAAACGTGAAAAAAAAGTAAGAGGAAGAGAAGGGAAAAAAAGGTGGAAATGGGTTTAAAAGTGATTTCGGCGGAGAAATATATATATATATATATATATATATATATATATATATATATATATATGCGCACACACACACATAGATATAAACGTATTCTCCGTTGAGATATTGCAGCCGCTGCTGTGTCCAGGCCCAGGAGCCTTAGCACTGTGCTGTGATGTCACTCAATACCACTGACATCACTAGGTGTAAACAACATCTCTCCTTTGCTGTGTATGTGACTATGGAGCTGTTTGGTGATGTCGTCTATTACGGCCTTCATAGAAGCAACAGGAGATTGTTGCATCCATCTTGAACCCTCAGAACTACAGTGCTATGATGTCACTCACTTCCACAGGCCTTGCAGAGTGTAAACAACAACAACCCAGCTTTGTTGTGTATGTAACCAAAGGGATTTGTGATGTCACCTAGAACCTTCACAGCAGCGACAGCTTTATGAGGAGCATCAGCACTGCTCTGCCTGAGCAGAACCATCACCGCCATAGGTTGTCAAATAACCCGGATTTAACCCACACAGGTAAGTCCAATGGGGTGCAGGCATGTCCTCTATGCTTACAGCTTCCCGTGGGTGTTGGTTTGATACCGTTTGGGGACAGCCAAGGAGGCATCTGCAGGCAACAAAGGTAGGTGTGTGCTTGTGTGTGTGTTTCCTATGCAGATCCTAAGCCCAGTGTCACATGCAAGTAGGAGGAGTAAGAAGGGTTCCTGGCAAATCCGGGTTATGGATTGCATTTAAAAAGGCCCCGTGGGAGTGCAATGGGCCCCTGTCTTGCTGCTTAGCAATAATGGTATGGGTTTAGGTTCTGCTGTGTGTACTGGTGGTTGACTGCCCCCCAGCCCAGAGTGTGCATGGAAAATTGTCTGGCAGCCTCCCTGACAGCAAGCAGTGATAGTGCCCATGAAGGGGACCTTGTTGGGCCCGCCCCTTTCACGGTTATCGCTTCTCGGCCTTTTGGCTAAGATCAAGTGTAGTATCTGTTCTTATCAGTTTAATATCTGATACGTCCCCTATCTGGGGACCATATATTAAATGGATTTTTGAGAACGGGGGCCGATTTCGAAGCTTGCTTCCGTCGCCCTATGCATTGACCCGATATGGCAGTATCTTCGGGTACAGTGCACCACCCCCTTACAGGGTTAAAAAGAAAGATTCCTACTTTCATTGCTACCTGCTTGCTGGCTAGCCAGCTAGCCAGCCCTGTGGGCCTTGCTGCTGCTGCAGCCAAAAAACAAAAGGTGGTGCTGCTGCTGCTTCTGCTGCTTCTGCTTCTGCTTGTGTCTGGCCCCTGTTGGAGCGTCCAGGCACAGGACTTCTGCTGCTGCTGACTAAATGGCCTCCTTAATTGGATCATTTGAGTAGCCAGCACACCTGTGCAGGTAGGGCATGACATGATAGGCAGCTGCCTTGATAGCGGGTGGGTGCTGAATGTTCCTAATTGACAAAATAAGATTAATGCTTATGAAGAAATATAAAATCTCATCCCTTCCCCAATATCGCGCCACACCCCTACCCCTTAATTCCCTGGTTGAACGTGATGGACATATGTCTTTTTTCGACCGTACTAACTATGTAACTATGTAACATAACATGGGGGGGGGGGGGGGGGTCTCCTGGCTGTTCACACAGGTGTGTCATTGCTGTACATTGACCATGCATTGCTTCTGTGGTATTGCAAAGGCAAAGACAAATGCTTCCAGCCATCCATTGCACTAATGGATTGGTCATCAGCTGGCTGTCTATGTCCCGCATCAATATAGACCAAAGTACAGAGGGTTAGGCTATGCTATTGTGCACCTACCTGATGCATCAGAAGGTGCGAGGCCCTTGCTAAATTCTGTGCACAGACTTTGAGATCTATGCTTTAGACTGTATCTAAACCTGCTCCAACATGGACTGACATTCTGGCCTACTTTCAGCCGATGCGACTTGTCTGTCGCTGAACAGTCGCTTTTTATGTATTCAGCACCTATGTATAATGTTGTAAAAATGCTCTAGAAGCTAAAGTCGCAGAAATGTCACACATATTTGGCCTGCAACTTTCTGTGCGACAAATTCAGACAGGAAAAATCAGTATAAATCCTTAGAAAATTATCCCCCAGTGTCTCCATCTGCTGGCGGTATTGAATAAGCATTGCTGCACTGATGGGGTATGCATTAGACGAAAAAAAAGAAGAAAAAGAAGAATAATACGCCCAGAAAAGAGGCGAAAAGGAGAAAAACGTAAAAAAACGTGAAAAAAAAGTAAGAGGAAGAGAAGGGAAAAAAAGGTGGAAATGGGTTTAAAAGTGATTTCGGCGGAGAAATATATATATATATATATATATATATATATATATATATATATATGCGCACACACACACATAGATATAAACGTATTCTCCGTTGAGATATTGCAGCCGCTGCTGTGTCCAGGCCCAGGAGCCTTAGCACTGTGCTGTGATGTCACTCAATACCACTGACATCACTAGGTGTAAACAACATCTCTCCTTTGCTGTGTATGTGACTATGGAGCTGTTTGGTGATGTCGTCTATTACGGCCTTCATAGAAGCAACAGGAGATTGTTGCATCCATCTTGAACCCTCAGAACTACAGTGCTATGATGTCACTCACTTCCACAGGCCTTGCAGAGTGTAAACAACAACAACCCAGCTTTGTTGTGTATGTAACCAAAGGGATTTGTGATGTCACCTAGAACCTTCACAGCAGCGACAGCTTTATGAGGAGCATCAGCACTGCTCTGCCTGAGCAGAACCATCACCGCCATAGGTTGTCAAATAACCCGGATTTAACCCACACAGGTAAGTCCAATGGGGTGCAGGCATGTCCTCTATGCTTACAGCTTCCCGTGGGTGTTGGTTTGATACCGTTTGGGGACAGCCAAGGAGGCATCTGCAGGCAACAAAGGTAGGTGTGTGCTTGTGTGTGTGTTTCCTATGCAGATCCTAAGCCCAGTGTCACATGCAAGTAGGAGGAGTAAGAAGGGTTCCTGGCAAATCCGGGTTATGGATTGCATTTAAAAAGGCCCCGTGGGAGTGCAATGGGCCCCTGTCTTGCTGCTTAGCAATAATGGTATGGGTTTAGGTTCTGCTGTGTGTACTGGTGGTTGACTGCCCCCCAGCCCAGAGTGTGCATGGAAAATTGTCTGGCAGCCTCCCTGACAGCAAGCAGTGATAGTGCCCATGAAGGGGACCTTGTTGGGCCCGCCCCTTTCACGGTTATCGCTTCTCGGCCTTTTGGCTAAGATCAAGTGTAGTATCTGTTCTTATCAGTTTAATATCTGATACGTCCCCTATCTGGGGACCATATATTAAATGGATTTTTGAGAACGGGGGCCGATTTCGAAGCTTGCTTCCGTCGCCCTATGCATTGACCCGATATGGCAGTATCTTCGGGTACAGTGCACCACCCCCTTACAGGGTTAAAAAGAAAGATTCCTACTTTCATTGCTACCTGCTTGCTGGCTAGCCAGCTAGCCAGCCCTGTGGGCCTTGCTGCTGCTGCAGCCAAAAAACAAAAGGTGGTGCTGCTGCTGCTTCTGCTGCTTCTGCTTCTGCTTGTGTCTGGCCCCTGTTGGAGCGTCCAGGCACAGGACTTCTGCTGCTGCTGACTAAATGGCCTCCTTAATTGGATCATTTGAGTAGCCAGCACACCTGTGCAGGTAGGGCATGACATGATAGGCAGCTGCCTTGATAGCGGGTGGGTGCTGAATGTTCCTAATTGACAAAATAAGATTAATGCTTATGAAGAAATATAAAATCTCATCCCTTCCCCAATATCGCGCCACACCCCTACCCCTTAATTCCCTGGTTGAACGTGATGGACATATGTCTTTTTTCGACCGTACTAACTATGTAACTATGTAACATAACATGGGGGGGGGGGGGGGGGGGGTCTCCTGGCTGTTCACACAGGTGTGTCATTGCTGTACATTGACCATGCATTGCTTCTGTGGTATTGCAAAGGCAAAGACAAATGCTTCCAGCCATCCATTGCACTAATGGATTGGTCATCAGCTGGCTGTCTATGTCCCGCATCAATATAGACCAAAGTACAGAGGGTTAGGCTATGCTATTGTGCACCTACCTGATGCATCAGAAGGTGCGAGGCCCTTGCTAAATTCTGTGCACAGACTTTGAGATCTATGCTTTAGACTGTATCTAAACCTGCTCCAACATGGACTGACATTCTGGCCTACTTTCAGCCGATGCGACTTGTCTGTCGCTGAACAGTCGCTTTTTATGTATTCAGCACCTATGTATAATGTTGTAAAAATGCTCTAGAAGCTAAAGTCGCAGAAATGTCACACATATTTGGCCTGCAACTTTCTGTGCGACAAATTCAGACAGGAAAAATCAGTATAAATCCTTAGAAAATTATCCCCCAGTGTCTCCATCTGCTGGCGGTATTGAATAAGCATTGCTGCACTGATGGGGTATGCATTAGACGAAAAAAAAGAAGAAAAAGAAGAATAATACGCCCAGAAAAGAGGCGAAAAGGAGAAAAACGTAAAAAAACGTGAAAAAAAAGTAAGAGGAAGAGAAGGGAAAAAAAGGTGGAAATGGGTTTAAAAGTGATTTCGGCGGAGAAATATATATATATATATATATATATATATATATATATATATATATATATGCGCACACACACACATAGATATAAACGTATTCTCCGTTGAGATATTGCAGCCGCTGCTGTGTCCAGGCCCAGGAGCCTTAGCACTGTGCTGTGATGTCACTCAATACCACTGACATCACTAGGTGTAAACAACATCTCTCCTTTGCTGTGTATGTGACTATGGAGCTGTTTGGTGATGTCGTCTATTACGGCCTTCATAGAAGCAACAGGAGATTGTTGCATCCATCTTGAACCCTCAGAACTACAGTGCTATGATGTCACTCACTTCCACAGGCCTTGCAGAGTGTAAACAACAACAACCCAGCTTTGTTGTGTATGTAACCAAAGGGATTTGTGATGTCACCTAGAACCTTCACAGCAGCGACAGCTTTATGAGGAGCATCAGCACTGCTCTGCCTGAGCAGAACCATCACCGCCATAGGTTGTCAAATAACCCGGATTTAACCCACACAGGTAAGTCCAATGGGGTGCAGGCATGTCCTCTATGCTTACAGCTTCCCGTGGGTGTTGGTTTGATACCGTTTGGGGACAGCCAAGGAGGCATCTGCAGGCAACAAAGGTAGGTGTGTGCTTGTGTGTGTGTTTCCTATGCAGATCCTAAGCCCAGTGTCACATGCAAGTAGGAGGAGTAAGAAGGGTTCCTGGCAAATCCGGGTTATGGATTGCATTTAAAAAGGCCCCGTGGGAGTGCAATGGGCCCCTGTCTTGCTGCTTAGCAATAATGGTTTGGGTTTAGGTTCTGCTGTGTGTACTGGTGGTTGACTGCCCCCCAGCCCAGAGTGTGCATGGAAAATTGTCTGGCAGCCTCCCTGACAGCAAGCAGTGATAGTGCCCATGAAGGGGACCTTGTTGGGCCCGCCCCTTTCACGGTTATCGCTTCTCGGCCTTTTGGCTAAGATCAAGTGTAGTATCTGTTCTTATCAGTTTAATATCTGATACGTCCCCTATCTGGGGACCATATATTAAATGGATTTTTGAGAACGGGGGCCGATTTCGAAGCTTGCTTCCGTCGCCCTATGCATTGACCCGATATGGCAGTATCTTCGGGTACAGTGCACCACCCCCTTACAGGGTTAAAAAGAAAGATTCCTACTTTCATTGCTACCTGCTTGCTGGCTAGCCAGCTAGCCAGCCCTGTGGGCCTTGCTGCTGCTGCAGCCAAAAAACAAAAGGTGGTGCTGCTGCTGCTTCTGCTGCTTCTGCTTCTGCTTGTGTCTGGCCCCTGTTGGAGCGTCCAGGCACAGGACTTCTGCTGCTGCTGACTAAATGGCCTCCTTAATTGGATCATTTGAGTAGCCAGCACACCTGTGCAGGTAGGGCATGACATGATAGGCAGCTGCCTTGATAGCGGGTGGGTGCTGAATGTTCCTAATTGACAAAATAAGATTAATGCTTATGAAGAAATATAAAATCTCATCCCTTCCCCAATATCGCGCCACACCCCTACCCCTTAATTCCCTGGTTGAACGTGATGGACATATGTCTTTTTTCGACCGTACTAACTATGTAACTATGTAACATAACATGGGGGGGGGGGGGGGGGGGGTCTCCTGGCTGTTCACACAGGTGTGTCATTGCTGTACATTGACCATGCATTGCTTCTGTGGTATTGCAAAGGCAAAGACAAATGCTTCCAGCCATCCATTGCACTAATGGATTGGTCATCAGCTGGCTGTCTATGTCCCGCATCAATATAGACCAAAGTACAGAGGGTTAGGCTATGCTATTGTGCACCTACCTGATGCATCAGAAGGTGCGAGGCCCTTGCTAAATTCTGTGCACAGACTTTGAGATCTATGCTTTAGACTGTATCTAAACCTGCTCCAACATGGACTGACATTCTGGCCTACTTTCAGCCGATGCGACTTGTCTGTCGCTGAACAGTCGCTTTTTATGTATTCAGCACCTATGTATAATGTTGTAAAAATGCTCTAGAAGCTAAAGTCGCAGAAATGTCACACATATTTGGCCTGCAACTTTCTGTGCGACAAATTCAGACAGGAAAAATCAGTATAAATCCTTAGAAAATTATCCCCCAGTGTCTCCATCTGCTGGCGGTATTGAATAAGCATTGCTGCACTGATGGGGTATGCATTAGACGAAAAAAAAGAAGAAAAAGAAGAATAATACGCCCAGAAAAGAGGCGAAAAGGAGAAAAACGTAAAAAAACGTGAAAAAAAAGTAAGAGGAAGAGAAGGGAAAAAAAGGTGGAAATGGGTTTAAAAGTGATTTCGGCGGAGAAATATATATATATATATATATATATATATATATATATATATATGCGCACACACACACATAGATATAAACGTATTCTCCGTTGAGATATTGCAGCCGCTGCTGTGTCCAGGCCCAGGAGCCTTAGCACTGTGCTGTGATGTCACTCAATACCACTGACATCACTAGGTGTAAACAACATCTCTCCTTTGCTGTGTATGTGACTATGGAGCTGTTTGGTGATGTCGTCTATTACGGCCTTCATAGAAGCAACAGGAGATTGTTGCATCCATCTTGAACCCTCAGAACTACAGTGCTATGATGTCACTCACTTCCACAGGCCTTGCAGAGTGTAAACAACAACAACCCAGCTTTGTTGTGTATGTAACCAAAGGGATTTGTGATGTCACCTAGAACCTTCACAGCAGCGACAGCTTTATGAGGAGCATCAGCACTGCTCTGCCTGAGCAGAACCATCACCGCCATAGGTTGTCAAATAACCCGGATTTAACCCACACAGGTAAGTCCAATGGGGTGCAGGCATGTCCTCTATGCTTACAGCTTCCCGTGGGTGTTGGTTTGATACCGTTTGGGGACAGCCAAGGAGGCATCTGCAGGCAACAAAGGTAGGTGTGTGCTTGTGTGTGTGTTTCCTATGCAGATCCTAAGCCCAGTGTCACATGCAAGTAGGAGGAGTAAGAAGGGTTCCTGGCAAATCCGGGTTATGGATTGCATTTAAAAAGGCCCCGTGGGAGTGCAATGGGCCCCTGTCTTGCTGCTTAGCAATAATGGTATGGGTTTAGGTTCTGCTGTGTGTACTGGTGGTTGACTGCCCCCCAGCCCAGAGTGTGCATGGAAAATTGTCTGGCAGCCTCCCTGACAGCAAGCAGTGATAGTGCCCATGAAGGGGACCTTGTTGGGCCCGCCCCTTTCACGGTTATCGCTTCTCGGCCTTTTGGCTAAGATCAAGTGTAGTATCTGTTCTTATCAGTTTAATATCTGATACGTCCCCTATCTGGGGACCATATATTAAATGGATTTTTGAGAACGGGGGCCGATTTCGAAGCTTGCTTCCGTCGCCCTATGCATTGACCCGATATGGCAGTATCTTCGGGTACAGTGCACCACCCCCTTACAGGGTTAAAAAGAAAGATTCCTACTTTCATTGCTACCTGCTTGCTGGCTAGCCAGCTAGCCAGCCCTGTGGGCCTTGCTGCTGCTGCAGCCAAAAAACAAAAGGTGGTGCTGCTGCTGCTTCTGCTGCTTCTGCTTCTGCTTGTGTCTGGCCCCTGTTGGAGCGTCCAGGCACAGGACTTCTGCTGCTGCTGACTAAATGGCCTCCTTAATTGGATCATTTGAGTAGCCAGCACACCTGTGCAGGTAGGGCATGACATGATAGGCAGCTGCCTTGATAGCGGGTGGGTGCTGAATGTTCCTAATTGACAAAATAAGATTAATGCTTATGAAGAAATATAAAATCTCATCCCTTCCCCAATATCGCGCCACACCCCTACCCCTTAATTCCCTGGTTGAACGTGATGGACATATGTCTTTTTTCGACCGTACTAACTATGTAACTATGTAACATAACATGGGGGGGGGGGGGGGGTCTCCTGGCTGTTCACACAGGTGTGTCATTGCTGTACATTGACCATGCATTGCTTCTGTGGTATTGCAAAGGCAAAGACAAATGCTTCCAGCCATCCATTGCACTAATGGATTGGTCATCAGCTGGCTGTCTATGTCCCGCATCAATATAGACCAAAGTACAGAGGGTTAGGCTATGCTATTGTGCACCTACCTGATGCATCAGAAGGTGCGAGGCCCTTGCTAAATTCTGTGCACAGACTTTGAGATCTATGCTTTAGACTGTATCTAAACCTGCTCCAACATGGACTGACATTCTGGCCTACTTTCAGCCGATGCGACTTGTCTGTCGCTGAACAGTCGCTTTTTATGTATTCAGCACCTATGTATAATGTTGTAAAAATGCTCTAGAAGCTAAAGTCGCAGAAATGTCACACATATTTGGCCTGCAACTTTCTGTGCGACAAATTCAGACAGGAAAAATCAGTATAAATCCTTAGAAAATTATCCCCCAGTGTCTCCATCTGCTGGCGGTATTGAATAAGCATTGCTGCACTGATGGGGTATGCATTAGACGAAAAAAAAGAAGAAAAAGAAGAATAATACGCCCAGAAAAGAGGCGAAAAGGAGAAAAACGTAAAAAAACGTGAAAAAAAAGTAAGAGGAAGAGAAGGGAAAAAAAGGTGGAAATGGGTTTAAAAGTGATTTCGGCGGAGAAATATATATATATATATATATATATATATATATATATATATATATATGCGCACACACACACATAGATATAAACGTATTCTCCGTTGAGATATTGCAGCCGCTGCTGTGTCCAGGCCCAGGAGCCTTAGCACTGTGCTGTGATGTCACTCAATACCACTGACATCACTAGGTGTAAACAACATCTCTCCTTTGCTGTGTATGTGACTATGGAGCTGTTTGGTGATGTCGTCTATTACGGCCTTCATAGAAGCAACAGGAGATTGTTGCATCCATCTTGAACCCTCAGAACTACAGTGCTATGATGTCACTCACTTCCACAGGCCTTGCAGAGTGTAAACAACAACAACCCAGCTTTGTTGTGTATGTAACCAAAGGGATTTGTGATGTCACCTAGAACCTTCACAGCAGCGACAGCTTTATGAGGAGCATCAGCACTGCTCTGCCTGAGCAGAACCATCACCGCCATAGGTTGTCAAATAACCCGGATTTAACCCACACAGGTAAGTCCAATGGGGTGCAGGCATGTCCTCTATGCTTACAGCTTCCCGTGGGTGTTGGTTTGATACCGTTTGGGGACAGCCAAGGAGGCATCTGCAGGCAACAAAGGTAGGTGTGTGCTTGTGTGTGTGTTTCCTATGCAGATCCTAAGCCCAGTGTCACATGCAAGTAGGAGGAGTAAGAAGGGTTCCTGGCAAATCCGGGTTATGGATTGCATTTAAAAAGGCCCCGTGGGAGTGCAATGGGCCCCTGTCTTGCTGCTTAGCAATAATGGTATGGGTTTAGGTTCTGCTGTGTGTACTGGTGGTTGACTGCCCCCCAGCCCAGAGTGTGCATGGAAAATTGTCTGGCAGCCTCCCTGACAGCAAGCAGTGATAGTGCCCATGAAGGGGACCTTGTTGGGCCCGCCCCTTTCACGGTTATCGCTTCTCGGCCTTTTGGCTAAGATCAAGTGTAGAATCTGTTCTTATCAGTTTAATATCTGATACGTCCCCTATCTGGGGACCATATATTAAATGGATTTTTGAGAACGGGGGCCGATTTCGAAGCTTGCTTCCGTCGCCCTATGCATTGACCCGATATGGCAGTATCTTCGGGTACAGTGCACCACCCCCTTACAGGGTTAAAAAGAAAGATTCCTACTTTCATTGCTACCTGCTTGCTGGCTAGCCAGCTAGCCAGCCCTGTGGGCCTTGCTGCTGCTGCAGCCAAAAAACAAAAGGTGGTGCTGCTGCTGCTTCTGCTGCTTCTGCTTCTGCTTGTGTCTGGCCCCTGTTGGAGCGTCCAGGCACAGGACTTCTGCTGCTGCTGACTAAATGGCCTCCTTAATTGGATCATTTGAGTAGCCAGCACACCTGTGCAGGTAGGGCATGACATGATAGGCAGCTGCCTTGATAGCGGGTGGGTGCTGAATGTTCCTAATTGACAAAATAAGATTAATGCTTATGAAGAAATATAAAATCTCATCCCTTCCCCAATATCGCGCCACACCCCTACCCCTTAATTCCCTGGTTGAACGTGATGGACATATGTCTTTTTTCGACCGTACTAACTATGTAACTATGTAACATAACATGGGGGGGGGGGGGGGGGGGGTCTCCTGGCTGTTCACACAGGTGTGTCATTGCTGTACATTGACCATGCATTGCTTCTGTGGTATTGCAAAGGCAAAGACAAATGCTTCCAGCCATCCATTGCACTAATGGATTGGTCATCAGCTGGCTGTCTATGTCCCGCATCAATATAGACCAAAGTACAGAGGGTTAGGCTATGCTATTGTGCACCTACCTGATGCATCAGAAGGTGCGAGGCCCTTGCTAAATTCTGTGCACAGACTTTGAGATCTATGCTTTAGACTGTATCTAAACCTGCTCCAACATGGACTGACATTCTGGCCTACTTTCAGCCGATGCGACTTGTCTGTCGCTGAACAGTCGCTTTTTATGTATTCAGCACCTATGTATAATGTTGTAAAAATGCTCTAGAAGCTAAAGTCGCAGAAATGTCACACATATTTGTCCTGCAACTTTCTGTGCGACAAATTCAGACAGGAAAAATCAGTATAAATCCTTAGAAAATTATCCCCCAGTGTCTCCATCTGCTGGCGGTATTGAATAAGCATTGCTGCACTGATGGGGTATGCATTAGACGAAAAAAAAGAAGAAAAAGAAGAATAATACGCCCAGAAAAGAGGCGAAAAGGAGAAAAACGTAAAAAAACGTGAAAAAAAAGTAAGAGGAAGAGAAGGGAAAAAAAGGTGGAAATGGGTTTAAAAGTGATTTCGGCGGAGAAATATATATATATATATATATATATATATATATATATATATATATATATGCGCACACACACACATAGATATAAACGTATTCTCCGTTGAGATATTGCAGCCGCTGCTGTGTCCAGGCCCAGGAGCCTTAGCACTGTGCTGTGATGTCACTCAATACCACTGACATCACTAGGTGTAAACAACATCTCTCCTTTGCTGTGTATGTGACTATGGAGCTGTTTGGTGATGTCGTCTATTACGGCCTTCATAGAAGCAACAGGAGATTGTTGCATCCATCTTGAACCCTCAGAACTACAGTGCTATGATGTCACTCACTTCCACAGGCCTTGCAGAGTGTAAACAACAACAACCCAGCTTTGTTGTGTATGTAACCAAAGGGATTTGTGATGTCACCTAGAACCTTCACAGCAGCGACAGCTTTATGAGGAGCATCAGCACTGCTCTGCCTGAGCAGAACCATCACCGCCATAGGTTGTCAAATAACCCGGATTTAACCCACACAGGTAAGTCCAATGGGGTGCAGGCATGTCCTCTATGCTTACAGCTTCCCGTGGGTGTTGGTTTGATACCGTTTGGGGACAGCCAAGGAGGCATCTGCAGGCAACAAAGGTAGGTGTGTGCTTGTGTGTGTGTTTCCTATGCAGATCCTAAGCCCAGTGTCACATGCAAGTAGGAGGAGTAAGAAGGGTTCCTGGCAAATCTGGGTTATGGATTGCATTTAAAAAGGCCCCGTGGGAGTGCAATGGGCCCCTGTCTTGCTGCTTAGCAATAATGGTATGGGTTTAGGTTCTGCTGTGTGTACTGGTGGTTGACTGCCCCCCAGCCCAGAGTGTGCATGGAAAATTGTCTGGCAGCCTCCCTGACAGCAAGCAGTGATAGTGCCCATGAAGGGGACCTTGTTGGGCCCGCCCCTTTCACGGTTATCGCTTCTCGGCCTTTTGGCTAAGATCAAGTGTAGTATCTGTTCTTATCAGTTTAATATCTGATACGTCCCCTATCTGGGGACCATATATTAAATGGATTTTTGAGAACGGGGGCCGATTTCGAAGCTTGCTTCCGTCGCCCTATGCATTGACCCGATATGGCAGTATCTTCGGGTACAGTGCACCACCCCCTTACAGGGTTAAAAAGAAAGATTCCTACTTTCATTGCTACCTGCTTGCTGGCTAGCCAGCTAGCCAGCCCTGTGGGCCTTGCTGCTGCTGCAGCCAAAAAACAAAAGGTGGTGCTGCTGCTGCTTCTGCTGCTTCTGCTTCTGCTTGTGTCTGGCCCCTGTTGGAGCGTCCAGGCACAGGACTTCTGCTGCTGCTGACTAAATGGCCTCCTTAATTGGATCATTTGAGTAGCCAGCACACCTGTGCAGGTAGGGCATGACATGATAGGCAGCTGCCTTGATAGCGGGTGGGTGCTGAATGTTCCTAATTGACAAAATAAGATTAATGCTTATGAAGAAATATAAAATCTCATCCCTTCCCCAATATCGCGCCACACCCCTACCCCTTAATTCCCTGGTTGAACGTGATGGACATATGTCTTTTTTCGACCGTACTAACTATGTAACTATGTAACATAACATGGGGGGGGGGGGGGGGTCTCCTGGCTGTTCACACAGGTGTGTCATTGCTGTACATTGACCATGCATTGCTTCTGTGGTATTGCAAAGGCAAAGACAAATGCTTCCAGCCATCCATTGCACTAATGGATTGGTCATCAGCTGGCTGTCTATGTCCCGCATCAATATAGACCAAAGTACAGAGGGTTAGGCTATGCTATTGTGCACCTACCTGATGCATCAGAAGGTGCGAGGCCCTTGCTAAATTCTGTGCACAGACTTTGAGATCTATGCTTTAGACTGTATCTAAACCTGCTCCAACATGGACTGACATTCTGGCCTACTTTCAGCCGATGCGACTTGTCTGTCGCTGAACAGTCGCTTTTTATGTATTCAGCACCTATGTATAATGTTGTAAAAATGCTCTAGAAGCTAAAGTCGCAGAAATGTCACACATATTTGGCCTGCAACTTTCTGTGCGACAAATTCAGACAGGAAAAATCAGTATAAATCCTTAGAAAATTATCCCCCAGTGTCTCCATCTGCTGGCGGTATTGAATAAGCATTGCTGCACTGATGGGGTATGCATTAGACGAAAAAAAAGAAGAAAAAGAAGAATAATACGCCCAGAAAAGAGGCGAAAAGGAGAAAAACGTAAAAAAACGTGAAAAAAAAGTAAGAGGAAGAGAAGGGAAAAAAAGGTGGAAATGGGTTTAAAAGTGATTTCGGCGGAGAAATATATATATATATATATATATATATATATATATATATATATATGCGCACACACACACATAGATATAAACGTATTCTCCGTTGAGATATTGCAGCCGCTGCTGTGTCCAGGCCCAGGAGCCTTAGCACTGTGCTGTGATGTCACTCAATACCACTGACATCACTAGGTGTAAACAACATCTCTCCTTTGCTGTGTATGTGACTATGGAGCTGTTTGGTGATGTCGTCTATTACGGCCTTCATAGAAGCAACAGGAGATTGTTGCATCCATCTTGAACCCTCAGAACTACAGTGCTATGATGTCACTCACTTCCACAGGCCTTGCAGAGTGTAAACAACAACAACCCAGCTTTGTTGTGTATGTAACCAAAGGGATTTGTGATGTCACCTAGAACCTTCACAGCAGCGACAGCTTTATGAGGAGCATCAGCACTGCTCTGCCTGAGCAGAACCATCACCGCCATAGGTTGTCAAATAACCCGGATTTAACCCACACAGGTAAGTCCAATGGGGTGCAGGCATGTCCTCTATGCTTACAGCTTCCCGTGGGTGTTGGTTTGATACCGTTTGGGGACAGCCAAGGAGGCATCTGCAGGCAACAAAGGTAGGTGTGTGCTTGTGTGTGTGTTTCCTATGCAGATCCTAAGCCCAGTGTCACATGCAAGTAGGAGGAGTAAGAAGGGTTCCTGGCAAATCCGGGTTATGGATTGCATTTAAAAAGGCCCCGTGGGAGTGCAATGGGCCCCTGTCTTGCTGCTTAGCAATAATGGTATGGGTTTAGGTTCTGCTGTGTGTACTGGTGGTTGACTGCCCCCCAGCCCAGAGTGTGCATGGAAAATTGTCTGGCAGCCTCCCTGACAGCAAGCAGTGATAGTGCCCATGAAGGGGACCTTGTTGGGCCCGCCCCTTTCACGGTTATCGCTTCTCGGCCTTTTGGCTAAGATCACGTGTGGATTTCTGTGCGTGGTTTGGGTTGAAAGGAGTGGTGATCGGGGCCCTCTTTACGGGGGGCCCTGGATTGTTGCTGAGCTGCGATCGTGGGTTTTACCTGCAAAAATGAGCGAGAAGGCGCGTGGACTTGAGGACACGGTGCGGATCTACGTTCCTGGCGAGCACCGGGGGACGATCGGACTTGACCAAATCGTTTTGGAGATTCTTCGCAAGCTTGATTACCTACAGGTATGGAATGTATTGGCTATACAGGATTTTCCTAGGCAAGGAATTTATGATATTACTTTTTGTGGTTCTGAGATTTGCCAGAGAGTCTATATGGATCTTGAAGAAATGAAGAGGAAAAGTGAGCCTGCTATAATGAAGAAGATTAAAGTGGAACCGTTATTTATGAATACAACAAAGGTAGTAATTGTCCACATGTATAATCCTAAGGTTTCTGATGAAATGGTTACAAACTTTTTGTTCCGGTATTGCGAGGAAGTGAAATTTATAGGAAGACTTAAGAACAAGTTTGGGTACTTTAATTGTAAGAGAAAGTTTATTGTAAAATTTAAAAAAGATGAAGGAATGCAAGATGGAAGGAAGAGCATACCACAGGTGTTTTCTATCGGAGGAGAGAGAGGTTTCTGCTTTTATGAAGGCCAGTTGCAATATTGTAGAAAGTGCCATGCCTATGGCCATGTGCAGGATTATTGCCCTGAGAAAGGAGAATGTTGCAGAAATTGTGGGAAAACTGGTCATGAAGCAAGTATCTGTACAGAGAAGAAGACATGTGATATCTGTGGAAGTGAGGAACATTTGGCAAGAGGCTGTGATATGTGGTATAAAAAGAAGAGAAGTTATGCTGATGCAGCTGGGAATAGAGGAGAACAAAGAGAAAAAGGGGGAGGGAGGTTTGTTCCTGGAGTTGGTGAGAGTGTGAGTGTTAATGTGGCACAGGTGGCTGAGGAAAGTTCTGTGATAGTGGAGCACAGTAGCACTCAGGAGAGGTCAGGGGAGGAGGGTGTTTCCACTGCTGTGACTGGTGAGGAGACAGGTGTGGGAGGTGAATTTACCTTGGTGAAAAAGAAAAAAGCAAAAAAAGTGAAAGTGGTGGAGAAAATTGAGACAATGTATGGTGATGTTCTTTCTAGTGAAGAGGCTATGGATGATATTGAATGTCCAAACCCAATTGTGGGGGAGGAGGAGGGAATGGAAGTTGTTGGGTCATCTCAGAGATCTCTAACACCTGGTCAGAGAGTTTCTCGCAGTAAGGAAGAAGAGGAGGAGGAAGATGAGGATGTGCAGGTTGTGAATAAAAGGTGTAAGACAGGGAGCTGGTCTGAGGATCAGGAATCCCTTGTTCTTGGTAGTGATAATGAAATAGACAGGGACTCTAACATAGGGTCGCCTGATTGTTTTGCAAGTTTACATAGGAAAGTTGAAGGCCAAAATGTTAATTTCTAAGTTAAGATGGATTTTAAAGCATTTGGTTTTCTTTTCCTAGTTATTATGACTTTGGTTGTAACAACTATTAATGTAAGAAGTATTGAGTCTGAAATTAGGAGAGCTGCAATTTTTGATATTCTTGAGAATGTTAGAAGTGATGTGATATGTTTACAGGAGTGTGCAATAAAGTCAGCACCTTATGCAAATGAGTGGAAGTGTGGGCAGTCCTTCTGGTCCACATGTGCAGAAAACAAAAATGAAGGTGTGGGGATTTTATTGCGAAACAGGGACATTAAAGTTTTAAATTGCCAAATTTTAGTACCTGGTCGTTGTATGGTTTTAATTTTTGAGGTTTTGGGCCAGAGGATGAGAATTTTTAATGTGTATGCTCCAGCAGAAAAACAAGCACGTTTGTCTTTTTTAGAGTCCCTTAAGTTTTTTATCCCTGGTCGTGAAGATACTATTATTGTTGGCGATTTTAACTGCATTAGATCCGTCAATGATCGTGAGAGCTCTGCTGAGGTTAGAACTGATATTACTTCCAATGTTTTAAATCAAATTATTCAAGACTTGCATTTTACTGATGTTGGACTGATGGTTAGCACTGATGAAAGATATACGTACATATCAGATAGTGGCCGCTGTAAATCCCGGATCGATTACATCCTGGTCTCTGATGGGATTAAGGTGGTCCGGTGCAATCAAATGATGTCAACTTTCTCAGACCACAAGATGGTGTCGGCTGAGATAAGTGTCACAGAGTCCCTTCATTTTGGGAGGGGGCTCTGGAAATTAAATGTAAGTCTATTGGAAGATGAGGAAGTAATGGCTGGTTTTAATCATGTGTTTTTATCCTGTGTTTCTAAACAACCTGATTTTAGTAATGTCTTAGTGTGGTGGGAATGGGCTAAAGGAGAGTTTTCTAATTTCTTTAAGATGTTTTGCATAAAGAGAGCACAAGAGAAGAGGAGGAGTGATGAAAGGCTTGTATCCCGGTTAGAGACTCTCTATAAGTTTAAACGTGTTGGTGTGGAGGTGGAGGATGAGATTGTTAAGGTGAAGGGGGAGATGAAAAAAAGGTTGTTGGAAAAGGGAAGGAATATTGTATATAAGTCTAAAGTGCAGCACCTAGAAGAAAATGAGCAGTGTACACGGTATTTCTTTAAAAAATGTTTTAATGCTAAAGGTGTTTTTAAATCTGTTTTTACCCCTACGGGGGAAGTTTTTGGAGAGGAGATGGTGAAGGAGATTGGCAGATTTTATGAGACACTCTTTAGTAATAAGAGCAGAGCCAGTGAGACGGAGATGAATGATTATTGTAATATTTTGGAGAATAATGTTCCTGTTGAAAAAGTTGATTTTTTGATTGATGATGTTAGTGAAGGGGAGATCAAGCAGGCCCTGGATAAGATGGCCAAAGGGAAGACACCAGGCTGTGATGGTCTCCCCGCTGAGTTTTATTCCGCGTTCTGGAATATTTTAAGTAAAGAGTTTACACGGGTGGTGCAATATGTTTTTAACTCAGGTGTTTTAGCTGAATCTATGAAGAAAGGGGTCATAACATTAATTCATAAAAAAGGTGATGGCAGAGATCTTAAAAATTGGAGACCTATAACTTTATTAAATTGTGACTACAAGATAATTGCTAAGATTGTGGCTAATAGACTGAGTGATGTAGTGGACCACCTTGTGGGAGAATACCAAGTTTGTGCAGTACCGAAAAGAAAAATAACAGATAATTTATTGCTTTTAAGAGACTCTATTTATTACAGTAACTTTAACAAGAACGCACTGTTTGTTGAGTCCATAGATTTCGAAAAGGCTTATGATAAGGTTGCACATGATTTTATGTTCATTGCTTTAAAACACTTAGGTATTCCAGAAAAGTTATTATCTGTTATTATGAGTTTTTATCATGGGGTGACAAGTCAGATTTTAGTAAATGGGCATGTGGGGCCTGCTTTTAATGTCTTGTCTGGAGTCAGACAGGGATGCCCACTCTCCCCAATTCTGTTTATATGCGTTATAGAGGGCCTGTTGAAGAATGTGCAGAAAGATAAATGTGTGAGTGGTGTTTTTATTCCAGGTAGTGGTGGTAGTAAATTAAAGGTTTTAAGTTATATGGACGATGTGGTTTTTACTTGTACATCCCAAGCAGATCTCAACAGAGTAAATTTGCATGTGAGGATTTTTTGTTGTGTGGCTGGGATGAATGTGAACTGGGGGAAGTGCCAATTATGCAGTTTTGGGAACCATGAGAATATAGTAGTGGATGGTGTTAAGGAAAAAGAAGACATTGAAGTGCTAGGAGTGATATTTGACAAAGACCTCAAAGGAAAGAAAAGTTATGAGACTTTGGACAGTAAAATTGAGAAGAAGCTATCCTTCTGGAGGCTAAGGAACTTGTCACTTAAAGGGAAAGTTCTTATCATTAAGTCTGTAATCCTACCGCTTCTCTTGTATACGGCTATGGTGCTTCCTCCAGGGAAGTTATGGACTAGGAGAGTTACAAGGAAGCTTTTTGTGTTCTTCTGGGGGTCTAAGATGGAGAAAATGAGAAGAGAAGAAGTGATGAAGAGTATGAATTTGGGCGGATATAACTTTCCAAACATTGATCTGTTTTTAAAGGTGCACTATTTTCTTTTAATTTTTAAATTGATACAGTGCAATAATAGGGCGGCAGACATGAGTAAATACCTTGCAGGATGGTTGTTTTCCAAATGGGGCTGGTGTGAGAGGGATTTGAGGAGACCCATAGCACATGTGATACCTACCTTCTATGTGCTCCTCGGGTCTTTCAATGATCAATTTGGTTTGAGCTCTTTAGGTGAACCTGATAAAAAGAAAATAGAACAAGAAATAAGGAAAAATGAGAGATTATATGAAGTACCATTCTGCACTAATGCTCAGTCTGTGAAGATTTGGAAGTTTTTTAAAGTTATTGGACTATCAAACAGACAAAAAGACGTTAGTTGGATGTCCTTTCATGGCTGCCTCCCAACCCGATCTTTTTTAAATGGAAGAGGTTTGAGAATAAGTGACAGATGCCCAAGAGAGGGTTGTGGAGGTAGAGAAGACTTAGTGCACCTTTATTGGGACTGTTTTTATGCAAAAGAATTTTTTATGTTTTTAAAGAGGTTTTTAATCCAACTCACTGGATATAACAGTTTTTCTTTTGAGAAAGTTTATATTGGTCAAGATCTTAGTAAAAAGGAAGATACACGTACTAATTGGATTCTTTTTTCTGTTTTTAAAGAGGTTTTATGGGACTCACGCAATTTGCTTGTTTTTAAAAATGTTGTTATTTCTCCGAGGGAATTGAAAAGATTGTTTTTAGGAAGGATTTTTACTATCTTTCTACTGGACAAAAAGAGAATTGGTGAAGAAGAAGCGGAGAAAATCTGGATGCATACACGATGGAAGAATTTATAAAAAGTACGTAAAGGAGAAAGCTGTAAGTTTTTGACCAATTTCTGTGATTGTTTTTGACATGTTTTTTTTGCTTTGTTTTTTGGTCACTTTTTCTTGGCACTCGGTTCCCTTAGTTAGTTTTTTCCGTATGATGTTTTTTCAGATATTGTTTTAAGTGACGAGTCTTGGTAGGTGACCTGATGATCGTCCAAACAATAGTCTGTAACTGAGGAAAAAAAAAAAAAAAAAAAAAAAAAAAAAAAAAAAAAAAAATCTGTTCTTATCAGTTTAATATCTGATACGTCCCCTATCTGGGGACCATATATTAAATGGATTTTTGAGAACGGGGGCCGATTTCGAAGCTTGCTTCCGTCGCCCTATGCATTGACCCGATATGGCAGTATCTTCGGGTACAGTGCACCACCCCCTTACAGGGTTAAAAAGAAAGATTCCTACTTTCATTGCTACCTGCTTGCTGGCTAGCCAGCTAGCCAGCCCTGTGGGCCTTGCTGCTGCTGCAGCCAAAAAACAAAAGGTGGTGCTGCTGCTGCTTCTGCTGCTTCTGCTTCTGCTTGTGTCTGGCCCCTGTTGGAGCGTCCAGGCACAGGACTTCTGCTGCTGCTGACTAAATGGCCTCCTTAATTGGATCATTTGAGTAGCCAGCACACCTGTGCAGGTAGGGCATGACATGATAGGCAGCTGCCTTGATAGCGGGTGGGTGCTGAATGTTCCTAATTGACAAAATAAGATTAATGCTTATGAAGAAATATAAAATCTCATCCCTTCCCCAATATCGCGCCACACCCCTACCCCTTAATTCCCTGGTTGAACGTGATGGACATATGTCTTTTTTCGACCGTACTAACTATGTAACTATGTAACATAACATGGGGGGGGGGGGGGGGGGGGGGGGGGTCTCCTGGCTGTTCACACAGGTGTGTCATTGCTGTACATTGACCATGCATTGCTTCTGTGGTATTGCAAAGGCAAAGACAAATGCTTCCAGCCATCCATTGCACTAATGGATTGGTCATCAGCTGGCTGTCTATGTCCCGCATCAATATAGACCAAAGTACAGAGGGTTAGGCTATGCTATTGTGCACCTACCTGATGCATCAGAAGGTGCGAGGCCCTTGCTAAATTCTGTGCACAGACTTTGAGATCTATGCTTTAGACTGTATCTAAACCTGCTCCAACATGGACTGACATTCTGGCCTACTTTCAGCCGATGCGACTTGTCTGTCGCTGAACAGTCGCTTTTTATGTATTCAGCACCTATGTATAATGTTGTAAAAATGCTCTAGAAGCTAAAGTCGCAGAAATGTCACACATATTTGGCCTGCAACTTTCTGTGCGACAAATTCAGACAGGAAAAATCAGTATAAATCCTTAGAAAATTATCCCCCAGTGTCTCCATCTGCTGGCGGTATTGAATAAGCATTGCTGCACTGATGGGGTATGCATTAGACGAAAAAAAAGAAGAAAAAGAAGAATAATACGCCCAGAAAAGAGGCGAAAAGGAGAAAAACGTAAAAAAACGTGAAAAAAAAGTAAGAGGAAGAGAAGGGAAAAAAAGGTGGAAATGGGTTTAAAAGTGATTTCGGCGGAGAAATATATATATATATATATATATATATATATATATATATATATGCGCACACACACACATAGATATAAACGTATTTGTCACGATGCCGGCTGGCAGGTAGTGGATCCTCTGTGCCAGAGAGGGATGGCGAGGACCGCGCTAGTGGACCGGTTCTAAGCCACTACAGGTTTTCACCAGAGCCCGCCGCAAAGCGGGATGGTCTTGCTGCGGCGGTAGTGACCAGGTCGTATCCAGTAGCAACGGCTCACCTCTCTGGCTGCTGAAGATGCTGAAGATAGGCGCGGTACAAGGGAGTAGGCAGAAGCAAGGTCGGACGTAGCAGAAGGTCGGGGGCAGGCGGCAAGGATCGTAGTCAGGGGCAACGGCAGGAGGTCAGGAACACGGCTAGGAACAGACAAGGGAACGCTTTCACTGAGCACAAGTGCAACAAGATCCGGCCAGGGAGTGCAAGGGAAGTGAGGTAATATAGGGAAGTGCACAGGTGATTACCAATTAAGCTAATTGGGAAGATTGGGCCAGGCACCATCATTGGTGCACTGGCCCTTTAAATCGCAGAGACCCGGCGCGCGCGCGCCCTAGGGAGCGGGGCCGCGCGCGTCGGGACAGGACCGAGGGAGAGCGAGTCAGGTACGGGGACCGGGGTGCGCATCGCGAGCGGGCGCTACCCGCATCGCGAATCGCACCCCGGCTGAAGGCGGGACCGCAGCGCACCCGGTCAGTGGATCTGACCGGGGCGCTGCAACAACGAAGATGAGGCGAGCGCTCCGGGGAGGAACGGGGACCCGGAGCGCTCGGCGTAACAGTACCCCCCCCCTTGGGTCTCCCCCTCTTCTTGGGGCCAAAGAACCTGAGAAAAAAAAACTCAATTTTTCCAAGAAGAGGTCCGATGCAAATTAGGAGGGGTTCTGTGTGGAAACGTACAAGACAGTCCAATCTTTTATTGTAAAAACAATAGATGTAGAGGGGTCTGGCGAGACTGGTCACAGGAACGTAGAACCTGTTGATGAGAGAGGCCAGAAAAAATTTTCCTGCAGATCCGGAATCCAAGAAGAGCATAGTAGAGAAGGAGAAAGTAGAGGCAGATATCCGCACAGGCACAGTAAGGCGTGGAGAAGCAGAGTTGACATCAAGAACTGTGTCACCTTCGTGCGGAGTCAGCGTGCGTCTTTCCAGGCGGGGAGGACGGATAGGACAATCCTTCAGGAAGTGTTCGGTACCGGCATGGTACAGGCAAAGATTCTCCATGCGGCGTCGTGTCCTCTCTTGAGGTGTCAAGCAAGACCGGTCAACATGCATAGCCTCCGCGGCGGGAAGCACAGGAACAGATTGCAGAGGACCAGAGGAGAGAGGAGCCGGAGAGAAAAAACGCTTCGTGCGAACAAAGTCCATATCCAGGCGGAGCTCCAGACGCCATCCGGAAGAACGCATGTCAATGCGAGTGGCTAGATGAATGAGTTCATGTAGGTCAGCAGGAGTCTCTCGTGCGGCCAGAACATCTTTAATGTTGCTGGATAGGCCTTTTTTAAAGGTCGCGCAGAGAGTCTCACTATTCCAGGACAACTCGTAAGCAAGAGCACGGAACTGAATGGCGTACTCGCCAACGGAAGAAACACCCTGGGCCAGGTTCAGCAGGGCAATCTCGGCTGAAGAAGCTCGGGCAGGTTCCTCAAAGACACTTCGAATTTCCGAGAAGAAGGAGTGTACAGAGGCAGTGACGGGGTCATTGCGGTCCCAGAGCGGTGCGGCCCATGACAGGGCTTTTCCAGACAGAAGGCAGAACACGAAAGCCACCTTAGACCTTTCAGTAGGAAACTGGTCCGACATCATCTCCAAGTGCTGGGAACATTGCGAAAGAAAGCCACGGCAATACTTAGAGTCCCCATCAAATTTGTCCGGCAAGGACAGGCAGAGGCTAGGAGTGGCCACTCGCTGCGGAGGAGGTGCAGGAGCTGGCGGAGGAGATGATTGCTGAAGAAGTTGCGAATGTTGGCGCACTTCCGACAGCTGGTGGGTTAGAAGGGCGACCTGTCGGGCGATATCAGAGGCAACTGGCAGGGGATGTTGGTGCAAAATGGTGGACACTTCCGACAGCTGGTGGGTTAGATGGGCAATCTGTCGGGCGATATCAGAGACAACTGGCAGGGGAACCTCAGCGGGATCCATGGCCGGATCTACTGTCACGATGCCGGCTGGCAGGTAGTGGATCCTCTGTGCCAGAGAGGGATGGCGAGGACCGCGCTAGTGGACCGGTTCTAAGCCACTACAGGTTTTCACCAGAGCCCGCCGCAAAGCGGGATGGTCTTGCTGCGGCGGTAGTGACCAGGTCGTATCCAGTAGCAACGGCTCACCTCTCTGGCTGCTGAAGATGCTGAAGATAGGCGCGGTACAAGGGAGTAGGCAGAAGCAAGGTCGGACGTAGCAGAAGGTCGGGGGCAGGCGGCAAGGATCGTAGTCAGGGGCAACGGCAGGAGGTCAGGAACACGGCTAGGAACAGACAAGGGAACGCTTTCACTGAGCACAAGTGCAACAAGATCCGGCCAGGGAGTGCAAGGGAAGTGAGGTAATATAGGGAAGTGCACAGGTGATTACCAATTAAGCTAATTGGGAAGATTGGGCCAGGCACCATCATTGGTGCACTGGCCCTTTAAATCGCAGAGACCCGGCGCGCGCGCGCCCTAGGGAGCGGGGCCGCGCGCGTCGGGACAGGACCGAGGGAGAGCGAGTCAGGTACGGGGACCGGGGTGCGCATCGCGAGCGGGCGCTACCCGCATCGCGAATCGCACCCCGGCTGAAGGCGGGACCGCAGCGCACCCGGTCAGTGGATCTGACCGGGGCGCTGCAACAACGAAGATGAGGCGAGCGCTCCGGGGAGGAACGGGGACCCGGAGCGCTCGGCGTAACAGTATTCTCCGTTGAGATATTGCAGCCGCTGCTGTGTCCAGGCCCAGGAGCCTTAGCACTGTGCTGTGATGTCACTCAATACCACTGACATCACTAGGTGTAAACAACATCTCTCCTTTGCTGTGTATGTGACTATGGAGCTGTTTGGTGATGTCGTCTATTACGGCCTTCATAGAAGCAACAGGAGATTGTTGCATCCATCTTGAACCCTCAGAACTACAGTGCTATGATGTCACTCACTTCCACAGGCCTTGCAGAGTGTAAACAACAACAACCCAGCTTTGTTGTGTATGTAACCAAAGGGATTTGTGATGTCACCTAGAACCTTCACAGCAGCGACAGCTTTATGAGGAGCATCAGCACTGCTCTGCCTGAGCAGAACCATCACCGCCATAGGTTGTCAAATAACCCGGATTTAACCCACACAGGTAAGTCCAATGGGGTGCAGGCATGTCCTCTATGCTTACAGCTTCCCGTGGGTGTTGGTTTGATACCGTTTGGGGACAGCCAAGGAGGCATCTGCAGGCAACAAAGGTAGGTGTGTGCTTGTGTGTGTGTTTCCTATGCAGATCCTAAGCCCAGTGTCACATGCAAGTAGGAGGAGTAAGAAGGGTTCCTGGCAAATCCGGGTTATGGATTGCATTTAAAAAGGCCCCGTGGGAGTGCAATGGGCCCCTGTCTTGCTGCTTAGCAATAATGGTATGGGTTTAGGTTCTGCTGTGTGTACTGGTGGTTGACTGCCCCCCAGCCCAGAGTGTGCATGGAAAATTGTCTGGCAGCCTCCCTGACAGCAAGCAGTGATAGTGCCCATGAAGGGGACCTTGTTGGGCCCGCCCCTTTCACGGTTATCGCTTCTCGGCCTTTTGGCTAAGATCAAGTGTAGTATCTGTTCTTATCAGTTTATTATCTGATACGTCCCCTATCTGGGGACCATATATTAAATGGATTTTTGAGAACGGGGGCCGATTTCGAAGCTTGCTTCCGTCGCCCTATGCATTGACCCGATATGGCAGTATCTTCGGGTACAGTGCACCACCCCCTTACAGGGTTAAAAAGAAAGATTCCTACTTTCATTGCTACCTGCTTGCTGGCTAGCCAGCTAGCCAGCCCTGTGGGCCTTGCTGCTGCTGCAGCCAAAAAACAAAAGGTGGTGCTGCTGCTGCTTCTGCTGCTTCTGCTTCTGCTTGTGTCTGGCCCCTGTTGGAGCGTCCAGGCACAGGACTTCTGCTGCTGCTGACTAAATGGCCTCCTTAATTGGATCATTTGAGTAGCCAGCACACCTGTGCAGGTAGGGCATGACATGATAGGCAGCTGCCTTGATAGCGGGTGGGTGCTGAATGTTCCTAATTGACAAAATAAGATTAATGCTTATGAAGAAATATAAAATCTCATCCCTTCCCCAATATCGCGCCACACCCCTACCCCTTAATTCCCTGGTTGAACGTGATGGACATATGTCTTTTTTCGACCGTACTAACTATGTAACTATGTAACATAACATGGGGGGGGGGGGGGGGGGGGTCTCCTGGCTGTTCACACAGGTGTGTCATTGCTGTACATTGACCATGCATTGCTTCTGTGGTATTGCAAAGGCAAAGACAAATGCTTCCAGCCATCCATTGCACTAATGGATTGGTCATCAGCTGGCTGTCTATGTCCCGCATCAATATAGACCAAAGTACAGAGGGTTAGGCTATGCTATTGTGCACCTACCTGATGCATCAGAAGGTGCGAGGCCCTTGCTAAATTCTGTGCACAGACTTTGAGATCTATGCTTTAGACTGTATCTAAACCTGCTCCAACATGGACTGACATTCTGGCCTACTTTCAGCCGATGCGACTTGTCTGTCGCTGAACAGTCGCTTTTTATGTATTCAGCACCTATGTATAATGTTGTAAAAATGCTCTAGAAGCTAAAGTCGCAGAAATGTCACACATATTTGTCCTGCAACTTTCTGTGCGACAAATTCAGACAGGAAAAATCAGTATAAATCCTTAGAAAATTATCCCCCAGTGTCTCCATCTGCTGGCGGTATTGAATAAGCATTGCTGCACTGATGGGGTATGCATTAGACGAAAAAAAAGAAGAAAAAGAAGAATAATACGCCCAGAAAAGAGGCGAAAAGGAGAAAAACGTAAAAAAACGTGAAAAAAAAGTAAGAGGAAGAGAAGGGAAAAAAAGGTGGAAATGGGTTTAAAAGTGATTTCGGCGGAGAAATATATATATATATATATATATATATATATATATATATATATGCGCACACACACACATAGATATAAACGTATTCTCCGTTGAGATATTGCAGCCGCTGCTGTGTCCAGGCCCAGGAGCCTTAGCACTGTGCTGTGATGTCACTCAATACCACTGACATCACTAGGTGTAAACAACATCTCTCCTTTGCTGTGTATGTGACTATGGAGCTGTTTGGTGATGTCGTCTATTACGGCCTTCATAGAAGCAACAGGAGATTGTTGCATCCATCTTGAACCCTCAGAACTACAGTGCTATGATGTCACTCACTTCCACAGGCCTTGCAGAGTGTAAACAACAACAACCCAGCTTTGTTGTGTATGTAACCAAAGGGATTTGTGATGTCACCTAGAACCTTCACAGCAGCGACAGCTTTATGAGGAGCATCAGCACTGCTCTGCCTGAGCAGAACCATCACCGCCATAGGTTGTCAAATAACCCGGATTTAACCCACACAGGTAAGTCCAATGGGGTGCAGGCATGTCCTCTATGCTTACAGCTTCCCGTGGGTGTTGGTTTGATACCGTTTGGGGACAGCCAAGGAGGCATCTGCAGGCAACAAAGGTAGGTGTGTGCTTGTGTGTGTGTTTCCTATGCAGATCCTAAGCCCAGTGTCACATGCAAGTAGGAGGAGTAAGAAGGGTTCCTGGCAAATCCGGGTTATGGATTGCATTTAAAAAGGCCCCGTGGGAGTGCAATGGGCCCCTGTCTTGCTGCTTAGCAATAATGGTATGGGTTTAGGTTCTGCTGTGTGTACTGGTGGTTGACTGCCCCCCAGCCCAGAGTGTGCATGGAAAATTGTCTGGCAGCCTCCCTGACAGCAAGCAGTGATAGTGCCCATGAAGGGGACCTTGTTGGGCCCGCCCCTTTCACGGTTATCGCTTCTCGGCCTTTTGGCTAAGATCAAGTGTAGTATCTGTTCTTATCAGTTTAATATCTGATACGTCCCCTATCTGGGGACCATATATTAAATGGATTTTTGAGAACGGGGGCCGATTTCGAAGCTTGCTTCCGTCGCCCTATGCATTGACCCGATATGGCAGTATCTTCGGGTACAGTGCACCACCCCCTTACAGGGTTAAAAAGAAAGATTCCTACTTTCATTGCTACCTGCTTGCTGGCTAGCCAGCTAGCCAGCCCTGTGGGCCTTGCTGCTGCTGCAGCCAAAAAACAAAAGGTGCTGCTGCTTCTGCTGCTTCTGCTTCTGCTTGTGTCTGGCCCCTGTTGGAGCGTCCAGGCACAGGACTTCTGCTGCTGCTGACTAAATGGCCTCCTTAATTGGATCATTTGAGTAGCCAGCACACCTGTGCAGGTAGGGCATGACATGATAGGCAGCTGCCTTGATAGCGGGTGGGTGCTGAATGTTCCTAATTGACAAAATAAGATTAATGCTTATGAAGAAATATAAAATCTCATCCCTTCCCCAATATCGCGCCACACCCCTACCCCTTAATTCCCTGGTTGAACGTGATGGACATATGTCTTTTTTCGACCGTACTAACTATGTAACTATGTAACATAACATGGGGGGGGGGGGGGGGTCTCCTGGCTGTTCACACAGGTGTGTCATTGCTGTACATTGACCATGCATTGCTTCTGTGGTATTACAAAGGCAAAGACAAATGCTTCCAGCCATCCATTGCACTAATGGATTGGTCATCAGCTGGCTGTCTATGTCCCGCATCAATATAGACCAAAGTACAGAGGGTTAGGCTATGCTATTATGCACCTACCTGATGCATCAGAAGGTGCGAGGCCCTTGCTAAATTCTGTGCACAGACTTTGAGATCTATGCTTTAGACTGTATCTAAACCTGCTCCAACATGGACTGACATTCTGGCCTACTTTCAGCCGATGCGACTTGTCTGTCGCTGAACAGTCGCTTTTTATGTATTCAGCACCTATGTATAATGTTGTAAAAATGCTCTAGAAGCTAAAGTCGCAGAAATGTCACACATATTTGGCCTGCAACTTTCTGTGCGACAAATTCAGACAGGAAAAATCAGTATAAATCCTTAGAAAATTATCCCCCAGTGTCTCCATCTGCTGGCGGTATTGAATAAGCATTGCTGCACTGATGGGGTATGCATTAGACGAAAAAAAAGAAGAAAAAGAAGAATAATACGCCCAGAAAAGAGGCGAAAAGGAGAAAAACGTAAAAAAACGTGAAAAAAAAGTAAGAGGAAGAGAAGGGAAAAAAAGGTGGAAATGGGTTTAAAAGTGATTTCGGCGGAGAAATATATATATATATATATATATATATATATATATATATATATATATATGCGCACACACACACATAGATATAAACGTATTCTCCGTTGAGATATTGCAGCCGCTGCTGTGTCCAGGCCCAGGAGCCTTAGCACTGTGCTGTGATGTCACTCAATACCACTGACATCACTAGGTGTAAACAACATCTCTCCTTTGCTGTGTATGTGACTATGGAGCTGTTTGGTGATGTCGTCTATTACGGCCTTCATAGAAGCAACAGGAGATTGTTGCATCCATCTTGAACCCTCAGAACTACAGTGCTATGATGTCACTCACTTCCACAGGCCTTGCAGAGTGTAAACAACAACAACCCAGCTTTGTTGTGTATGTAACCAAAGGGATTTGTGATGTCACCTAGAACCTTCACAGCAGCGACAGCTTTATGAGGAGCATCAGCACTGCTCTGCCTGAGCAGAACCATCACCGCCATAGGTTGTCAAATAACCCGGATTTAACCCACACAGGTAAGTCCAATGGGGTGCAGGCATGTCCTCTATGCTTACAGCTTCCCGTGGGTGTTGGTTTGATACCGTTTGGGGACAGCCAAGGAGGCATCTGCAGGCAACAAAGGTAGGTGTGTGCTTGTGTGTGTGTTTCCTATGCAGATCCTAAGCCCAGTGTCACATGCAAGTAGGAGGAGTAAGAAGGGTTCCTGGCAAATCCGGGTTATGGATTGCATTTAAAAAGGCCCCGTGGGAGTGCAATGGGCCCCTGTCTTGCTGCTTAGCAATAATGGTATGGGTTTAGGTTCTGCTGTGTGTACTGGTGGTTGACTGCCCCCCAGCCCAGAGTGTGCATGGAAAATTGTCTGGCAGCCTCCCTGACAGCAAGCAGTGATAGTGCCCATGAAGGGGACCTTGTTGGGCCCGCCCCTTTCACGGTTATCGCTTCTCGGCCTTTTGGCTAAGATCAAGTGTAGTATCTGTTCTTATCAGTTTAATATCTGATACGTCCCCTATCTGGGGACCATATATTAAATGGATTTTTGAGAACGGGGGCCGATTTCGAAGCTTGCTTCCGTCGCCCTATGCATTGACCCGATATGGCAGTATCTTCGGGTACAGTGCACCACCCCCTTACAGGGTTAAAAAGAAAGATTCCTACTTTCATTGCTACCTGCTTGCTGGCTAGCCAGCTAGCCAGCCCTGTGGGCCTTGCTGCTGCTGCAGCCAAAAAACAAAAGGTGGTGCTGCTGCTGCTTCTGCTGCTTCTGCTTCTGCTTGTGTCTGGCCCCTGTTGGAGCGTCCAGGCACAGGACTTCTGCTGCTGCTGACTAAATGGCCTCCTTAATTGGATCATTTGAGTAGCCAGCACACCTGTGCAGGTAGGGCATGACATGATAGGCAGCTGCCTTGATAGCGGGTGGGTGCTGAATGTTCCTAATTGACAAAATAAGATTAATGCTTATGAAGAAATATAAAATCTCATCCCTTCCCCAATATCGCGCCACACCCCTACCCCTTAATTCCCTGGTTGAACGTGATGGACATATGTCTTTTTTCGACCGTACTAACTATGTAACTATGTAACATAACATGGGGGGGGGGGGGGGGGTCTCCTGGCTGTTCACACAGGTGTGTCATTGCTGTACATTGACCATGCATTGCTTCTGTGGTATTGCAAAGGCAAAGACAAATGCTTCCAGCCATCCATTGCACTAATGGATTGGTCATCAGCTGGCTGTCTATGTCCCGCATCAATATAGACCAAAGTACAGAGGGTTAGGCTATGCTATTGTGCACCTACCTGATGCATCAGAAGGTGCGAGGCCCTTGCTAAATTCTGTGCACAGACTTTGAGATCTATGCTTTAGACTGTATCTAAACCTGCTCCAACATGGACTGACATTCTGGCCTACTTTCAGCCGATGCGACTTGTCTGTCGCTGAACAGTCGCTTTTTATGTATTCAGCACCTATGTATAATGTTGTAAAAATGCTCTAGAAGCTAAAGTCGCAGAAATGTCACACATATTTGGCCTGCAACTTTCTGTGCGACAAATTCAGACAGGAAAAATCAGTATAAATCCTTAGAAAATTATCCCCCAGTGTCTCCATCTGCTGGCGGTATTGAATAAGCATTGCTGCACTGATGGGGTATGCATTAGACGAAAAAAAAGAAGAAAAAGAAGAATAATACGCCCAGAAAAGAGGCGAAAAGGAGAAAAACGTAAAAAAACGTGAAAAAAAAGTAAGAGGAAGAGAAGGGAAAAAAAGGTGGAAATGGGTTTAAAAGTGATTTCGGCGGAGAAATATATATATATATATATATATATATATATATATATATATGCGCACACACACACATAGATATAAACGTATTCTCCGTTGAGATATTGCAGCCGCTGCTGTGTCCAGGCCCAGGAGCCTTAGCACTGTGCTGTGATGTCACTCAATACCACTGACATCACTAGGTGTAAACAACATCTCTCCTTTGCTGTGTATGTGACTATGGAGCTGTTTGGTGATGTCGTCTATTACGGCCTTCATAGAAGCAACAGGAGATTGTTGCATCCATCTTGAACCCTCAGAACTACAGTGCTATGATGTCACTCACTTCCACAGGCCTTGCAGAGTGTAAACAACAACAACCCAGCTTTGTTGTGTATGTAACCAAAGGGATTTGTGATGTCACCTAGAACCTTCACAGCAGCGACAGCTTTATGAGGAGCATCAGCACTGCTCTGCCTGAGCAGAACCATCACCGCCATAGGTTGTCAAATAACCCGGATTTAACCCACACAGGTAAGTCCAATGGGGTGCAGGCATGTCCTCTATGCTTACAGCTTCCCGTGGGTGTTGGTTTGATACCGTTTGGGGACAGCCAAGGAGGCATCTGCAGGCAACAAAGGTAGGTGTGTGCTTGTGTGTGTGTTTCCTATGCAGATCCTAAGCCCAGTGTCACATGCAAGTAGGAGGAGTAAGAAGGGTTCCTGGCAAATCCGGGTTATAGATTGCATTTAAAAAGGCCCCGTGGGAGTGCAATGGGCCCCTGTCTTGCTGCTTAGCAATAATGGTATGGGTTTAGGTTCTGCTGTGTGTACTGGTGGTTGACTGCCCCCCAGCCCAGAGTGTGCATGGAAAATTGTCTGGCAGCCTCCCTGACAGCAAGCAGTGATAGTGCCCATGAAGGGGACCTTGTTGGGCCCGCCCCTTTCACGGTTATCGCTTCTCGGCCTTTTGGCTAAGATCAAGTGTAGTATCTGTTCTTATCAGTTTAATATCTGATACGTCCCCTATCTGGGGACCATATATTAAATGGATTTTTGAGAACGGGGGCCGATTTCGAAGCTTGCTTCCGTCGCCCTATGCATTGACCCGATATGGCAGTATCTTCGGGTACAGTGCACCACCCCCTTACAGGGTTAAAAAGAAAGATTCCTACTTTCATTGCTACCTGCTTGCTGGCTAGCCAGCTAGCCAGCCCTGTGGGCCTTGCTGCTGCTGCAGCCAAAAAACAAAAGGTGGTGCTGCTGCTGCTTCTGCTGCTTCTGCTTCTGCTTGTGTCTGGCCCCTGTTGGAGCGTCCAGGCACAGGACTTCTGCTGCTGCTGACTAAATGGCCTCCTTAATTGGATCATTTGAGTAGCCAGCACACCTGTGCAGGTAGGGCATGACATGATAGGCAGCTGCCTTGATAGCGGGTGGGTGCTGAATGTTCCTAATTGACAAAATAAGATTAATGCTTATGAAGAAATATAAAATCTCATCCCTTCCCCAATATCGCGCCACACCCCTACCCCTTAATTCCCTGGTTGAACGTGATGGACATATGTCTTTTTTCGACCGTACTAACTATGTAACTATGTAACATAACATGGGGGGGGGGGGGGGTCTCCTGGCTGTTCACACAGGTGTGTCATTGCTGTACATTGACCATGCATTGCTTCTGTGGTATTGCAAAGGCAAAGACAAATGCTTCCAGCCATCCATTGCACTAATGGATTGGTCATCAGCTGGCTGTCTATGTCCCGCATCAATATAGACCAAAGTACAGAGGGTTAGGCTATGCTATTGTGCACCTACCTGATGCATCAGAAGGTGCGAGGCCCTTGCTAAATTCTGTGCACAGACTTTGAGATCTATGCTTTAGACTGTATCTAAACCTGCTCCAACATGGACTGACATTCTGGCCTACTTTCAGCCGATGCGACTTGTCTGTCGCTGAACAGTCGCTTTTTATGTATTCAGCACCTATGTATAATGTTGTAAAAATGCTCTAGAAGCTAAAGTCGCAGAAATGTCACACATATTTGGCCTGCAACTTTCTGTGCGACAAATTCAGACAGGAAAAATCAGTATAAATCCTTAGAAAATTATCCCCCAGTGTCTCCATCTGCTGGCGGTATTGAATAAGCATTGCTGCACTGATGGGGTATGCATTAGACGAAAAAAAAGAAGAAAAAGAAGAATAATACGCCCAGAAAAGAGGCGAAAAGGAGAAAAACGTAAAAAAACGTGAAAAAAAAGTAAGAGGAAGAGAAGGGAAAAAAAGGTGGAAATGGGTTTAAAAGTGATTTCGGCGGAGAAATATATATATATATATATATATATATATATATATATATATATATATATATATATATGCGCACACACACACATAGATATAAACGTATTCTCCGTTGAGATATTGCAGCCGCTGCTGTGTCCAGGCCCAGGAGCCTTAGCACTGTGCTGTGATGTCACTCAATACCACTGACATCACTAGGTGTAAACAACATCTCTCCTTTGCTGTGTATGTGACTATGGAGCTGTTTGGTGATGTCGTCTATTACGGCCTTCATAGAAGCAACAGGAGATTGTTGCATCCATCTTGAACCCTCAGAACTACAGTGCTATGATGTCACTCACTTCCACAGGCCTTGCAGAGTGTAAACAACAACAACCCAGCTTTGTTGTGTATGTAACCAAAGGGATTTGTGATGTCACCTAGAACCTTCACAGCAGCGACAGCTTTATGAGGAGCATCAGCACTGCTCTGCCTGAGCAGAACCATCACCGCCATAGGTTGTCAAATAACCCGGATTTAACCCACACAGGTAAGTCCAATGGGGTGCAGGCATGTCCTCTATGCTTACAGCTTCCCGTGGGTGTTGGTTTGATACCGTTTGGGGACAGCCAAGGAGGCATCTGCAGGCAACAAAGGTAGGTGTGTGCTTGTGTGTGTGTTTCCTATGCAGATCCTAAGCCCAGTGTCACATGCAAGTAGGAGGAGTAAGAAGGGTTCCTGGCAAATCCGGGTTATGGATTGCATTTAAAAAGGCCCCGTGGGAGTGCAATGGGCCCCTGTCTTGCTGCTTAGCAATAATGGTATGGGTTTAGGTTCTGCTGTGTGTACTGGTGGTTGACTGCCCCCCAGCCCAGAGTGTGCATGGAAAATTGTCTGGCAGCCTCCCTGACAGCAAGCAGTGATAGTGCCCATGAAGGGGACCTTGTTGGGCCCGCCCCTTTCACGGTTATCGCTTCTCGGCCTTTTGGCTAAGATCAAGTGTAGTATCTGTTCTTATCAGTTTAATATCTGATACGTCCCCTATCTGGGGACCATATATTAAATGGATTTTTGAGAACGGGGGCCGATTTCGAAGCTTGCTTCCGTCGCCCTATGCATTGACCCGATATGGCAGTATCTTCGGGTACAGTGCACCACCCCCTTACAGGGTTAAAAAGAAAGATTCCTACTTTCATTGCTACCTGCTTGCTGGCTAGCCAGCTAGCCAGCCCTGTGGGCCTTGCTGCTGCTGCAGCCAAAAAACAAAAGGTGGTGCTGCTGCTGCTTCTGCTGCTTCTGCTTCTGCTTGTGTCTGGCCCCTGTTGGAGCGTCCAGGCACAGGACTTCTGCTGCTGCTGACTAAATGGCCTCCTTAATTGGATCATTTGAGTAGCCAGCACACCTGTGCAGGTAGGGCATGACATGATAGGCAGCTGCCTTGATAGCGGGTGGGTGCTGAATGTTCCTAATTGACAAAATAAGATTAATGCTTATGAAGAAATATAAAATCTCATCCCTTCCCCAATATCGCGCCACACCCCTACCCCTTAATTCCCTGGTTGAACGTGATGGACATATGTCTTTTTTCGACCGTACTAACTATGTAACTATGTAACATAACATGGGGGGGGGGGGGGGGGGTCTCCTGGCTGTTCACACAGGTGTGTCATTGCTGTACATTGACCATGCATTGCTTCTGTGGTATTGCAAAGGCAAAGACAAATGCTTCCAGCCATCCATTGCACTAATGGATTGGTCATCAGCTGGCTGTCTATGTCCCGCATCAATATAGACCAAAGTACAGAGGGTTAGGCTATGCTATTGTGCACCTACCTGATGCATCAGAAGGTGCGAGGCCCTTGCTAAATTCTGTGCACAGACTTTGAGATCTATGCTTTAGACTGTATCTAAACCTGCTCCAACATGGACTGACATTCTGGCCTACTTTCAGCCGATGCGACTTGTCTGTCGCTGAACAGTCGCTTTTTATGTATTCAGCACCTATGTATAATGTTGTAAAAATGCTCTAGAAGCTAAAGTCGCAGAAATGTCACACATATTTGGCCTGCAACTTTCTGTGCGACAAATTCAGACAGGAAAAATCAGTATAAATCCTTAGAAAATTATCCCCCAGTGTCTCCATCTGCTGGCGGTATTGAATAAGCATTGCTGCACTGATGGGGTATGCATTAGACGAAAAAAAAGAAGAAAAAGAAGAATAATACGCCCAGAAAAGAGGCGAAAAGGAGAAAAACGTAAAAAAACGTGAAAAAAAAGTAAGAGGAAGAGAAGGGAAAAAAAGGTGGAAATGGGTTTAAAAGTGATTTCGGCGGAGAAATATATATATATATATATATATATATATATATATATATATATATGCGCACACACACACATAGATATAAACGTATTCTCCGTTGAGATATTGCAGCCGCTGCTGTGTCCAGGCCCAGGAGCCTTAGCACTGTGCTGTGATGTCACTCAATACCACTGACATCACTAGGTGTAAACAACATCTCTCCTTTGCTGTGTATGTGACTATGGAGCTGTTTGGTGATGTCGTCTATTACGGCCTTCATAGAAGCAACAGGAGATTGTTGCATCCATCTTGAACCCTCAGAACTACAGTGCTATGATGTCACTCACTTCCACAGGCCTTGCAGAGTGTAAACAACAACAACCCAGCTTTGTTGTGTATGTAACCAAAGGGATTTGTGATGTCACCTAGAACCTTCACAGCAGCGACAGCTTTATGAGGAGCATCAGCACTGCTCTGCCTGAGCAGAACCATCACCGCCATAGGTTGTCAAATAACCCGGATTTAACCCACACAGGTAAGTCCAATGGGGTGCAGGCATGTCCTCTATGCTTACAGCTTCCCGTGGGTGTTGGTTTGATACCGTTTGGGGACAGCCAAGGAGGCATCTGCAGGCAACAAAGGTAGGTGTGTGCTTGTGTGTGTGTTTCCTATGCAGATCCTAAGCCCAGTGTCACATGCAAGTAGGAGGAGTAAGAAGGGTTCCTGGCAAATCCGGGTTATGGATTGCATTTAAAAAGGCCCCGTGGGAGTGCAATGGGCCCCTGTCTTGCTGCTTAGCAATAATGGTATGGGTTTAGGTTCTGCTGTGTGTACTGGTGGTTGACTGCCCCCCAGCCCAGAGTGTGCATGGAAAATTGTCTGGCAGCCTCCCTGACAGCAAGCAGTGATAGTGCCCATGAAGGGGACCTTGTTGGGCCCGCCCCTTTCACGGTTATCGCTTCTCGGCCTTTTGGCTAAGATCAAGTGTAGTATCTGTTCTTATCAGTTTAATATCTGATACGTCCCCTATCTGGGGACCATATATTAAATGGATTTTTGAGAACGGGGGCCGATTTCGAAGCTTGCTTCCGTCGCCCTATGCATTGACCCGATATGGCAGTATCTTCGGATACAGTGCACCACCCCCTTACAGGGTTAAAAAGAAAGATTCCTACTTTCATTGCTACCTGCTTGCTGGCTAGCCAGCTAGCCAGCCCTGTGGGCCTTGCTGCTGCTGCAGCCAAAAAACAAAAGGTGGTGCTGCTGCTGCTTCTGCTGCTTCTGCTTCTGCTTGTGTCTGGCCCCTGTTGGAGCGTCCAGGCACAGGACTTCTGCTGCTGCTGACTAAATGGCCTCCTTAATTGGATCATTTGAGTAGCCAGCACACCTGTGCAGGTAGGGCATGACATGATAGGCAGCTGCCTTGATAGCGGGTGGGTGCTGAATGTTCCTAATTGACAAAATAAGATTAATGCTTATGAAGAAATATAAAATCTCATCCCTTCCCCAATATCGCGCCACACCCCTACCCCTTAATTCCCTGGTTGAACGTGATGGACATATGTCTTTTTTCGACCGTACTAACTATGTAACTATGTAACATAACATGGGGGGGGGGGGGGGGGGTCTCCTGGCTGTTCACACAGGTGTGTCATTGCTGTACATTGACCATGCATTGCTTCTGTGGTATTGCAAAGGCAAAGACAAATGCTTCCAGCCATCCATTGCACTAATGGATTGGTCATCAGCTGGCTGTCTATGTCCCGCATCAATATAGACCAAAGTACAGAGGGTTAGGCTATGCTATTGTGCACCTACCTGATGCATCAGAAGGTGCGAGGCCCTTGCTAAATTCTGTGCACAGACTTTGAGATCTATGCTTTAGACTGTATCTAAACCTGCTCCAACATGGACTGACATTCTGGCCTACTTTCAGCCGATGCGACTTGTCTGTCGCTGAACAGTCGCTTTTTATGTATTCAGCACCTATGTATAATGTTGTAAAAATGCTCTAGAAGCTAAAGTCGCAGAAATGTCACACATATTTGGCCTGCAACTTTCTGTGCGACAAATTCAGACAGGAAAAATCAGTATAAATCCTTAGAAAATTATCCCCCAGTGTCTCCATCTGCTGGCGGTATTGAATAAGCATTGCTGCACTGATGGGGTATGCATTAGACGAAAAAAAAGAAGAAAAAGAAGAATAATACGCCCAGAAAAGAGGCGAAAAGGAGAAAAACGTAAAAAAACGTGAAAAAAAAGTAAGAGGAAGAGAAGGGAAAAAAAGGTGGAAATGGGTTTAAAAGTGATTTCGGCGGAGAAATATATATATATATATATATGCGCACACACACACATAGATATAAACGTATTCTCCGTTGAGATATTGCAGCCGCTGCTGTGTCCAGGCCCAGGAGCCTTAGCACTGTGCTGTGATGTCACTCAATACCACTGACATCACTAGGTGTAAACAACATCTCTCCTTTGCTGTGTATGTGACTATGGAGCTGTTTGGTGATGTCGTCTATTACGGCCTTCATAGAAGCAACAGGAGATTGTTGCATCCATCTTGAACCCTCAGAACTACAGTGCTATGATGTCACTCACTTCCACAGGCCTTGCAGAGTGTAAACAACAACAACCCAGCTTTGTTGTGTATGTAACCAAAGGGATTTGTGATGTCACCTAGAACCTTCACAGCAGCGACAGCTTTATGAGGAGCATCAGCACTGCTCTGCCTGAGCAGAACCATCACCGCCATAGGTTGTCAAATAACCCGGATTTAACCCACACAGGTAAGTCCAATGGGGTGCAGGCATGTCCTCTATGCTTACAGCTTCCCGTGGGTGTTGGTTTGATACCGTTTGGGGACAGCCAAGGAGGCATCTGCAGGCAACAAAGGTAGGTGTGTGCTTGTGTGTGTGTTTCCTATGCAGATCCTAAGCCCAGTGTCACATGCAAGTAGGAGGAGTAAGAAGGGTTCCTGGCAAATCCGGGTTATGGATTGCATTTAAAAAGGCCCCGTGGGAGTGCAATGGGCCCCTGTCTTGCTGCTTAGCAATAATGGTATGGGTTTAGGTTCTGCTGTGTGTACTGGTGGTTGACTGCCCCCCAGCCCAGAGTGTGCATGGAAAATTGTCTGGCAGCCTCCCTGACAGCAAGCAGTGATAGTGCCCATGAAGGGGACCTTGTTGGGCCCGCCCCTTTCAGGGTTATCGCTTCTCGGCCTTTTGGCTAAGATCAAGTGTAGTATCTGTTCTTATCAGTTTAATATCTGATACGTCCCCTATCTGGGGACCATATATTAAATGGATTTTTGAGAACGGGGGCCGATTTCGAAGCTTGCTTCCGTCGCCCTATGCATTGACCCGATATGGCAGTATCTTCGGGTACAGTGCACCACCCCCTTACAGGGTTAAAAAGAAAGATTCCTACTTTCATTGCTACCTGCTTGCTGGCTAGCCAGCTAGCCAGCCCTGTGGGCCTTGCTGCTGCTGCAGCCAAAAAACAAAAGGTGGTGCTGCTGCTGCTTCTGCTGCTTCTGCTTCTGCTTGTGTCTGGCCCCTGTTGGAGCGTCCAGGCACAGGACTTCTGCTGCTGCTGACTAAATGGCCTCCTTAATTGGATCATTTGAGTAGCCAGCACACCTGTGCAGGTAGGGCATGACATGATAGGCAGCTGCCTTGATAGCGGGTGGGTGCTGAATGTTCCTAATTGACAAAATAAGATTAATGCTTATGAAGAAATATAAAATCTCATCCCTTCCCCAATATCGCGCCACACCCCTACCCCTTAATTCCCTGGTTGAACGTGATGGACATATGTCTTTTTTCGACCGTACTAACTATGTAACTATGTAACATAACATGGGGGGGGGGGGGGGGTCTCCTGGCTGTTCACACAGGTGTGTCATTGCTGTACATTGACCATGCATTGCTTCTGTGGTATTGCAAAGGCAAAGACAAATGCTTCCAGCCATCCATTGCACTAATGGATTGGTCATCAGCTGGCTGTCTATGTCCCGCATCAATATAGACCAAAGTACAGAGGGTTAGGCTATGCTATAGTGCACCTACCTGATGCATCAGAAGGTGCGAGGCCCTTGCTAAATTCTGTGCACAGACTTTGAGATCTATGCTTTAGACTGTATCTAAACCTGCTCCAACATGGACTGACATTCTGGCCTACTTTCAGCCGATGCGACTTGTCTGTCGCTGAACAGTCGCTTTTTATGTATTCAGCACCTATGTATAATGTTGTAAAAATGCTCTAGAAGCTAAAGTCGCAGAAATGTCACACATATTTGGCCTGCAACTTTCTGTGCGACAAATTCAGACAGGAAAAATCAGTATAAATCCTTAGAAAATTATCCCCCAGTGTCTCCATCTGCTGGCGGTATTGAATAAGCATTGCTGCACTGATGGGGTATGCATTAGACGAAAAAAAAGAAGAAAAAGAAGAATAATACGCCCAGAAAAGAGGCGAAAAGGAGAAAAACGTAAAAAAACGTGAAAAAAAAGTAAGAGGAAGAGAAGGGAAAAAAAGGTGGAAATGGGTTTAAAAGTGATTTCGGCGGAGAAATATATATATATATATATATATATATATATATATATATGCGCACACACACACATAGATATAAACGTATTCTCCGTTGAGATATTGCAGCCGCTGCTGTGTCCAGGCCCAGGAGCCTTAGCACTGTGCTGTGATGTCACTCAATACCACTGACATCACTAGGTGTAAACAACATCTCTCCTTTGCTGTGTATGTGACTATGGAGCTGTTTGGTGATGTCGTCTATTACGGCCTTCATAGAAGCAACAGGAGATTGTTGCATCCATCTTGAACCCTCAGAACTACAGTGCTATGATGTCACTCACTTCCACAGGCCTTGCAGAGTGTAAACAACAACAACCCAGCTTTGTTGTGTATGTAACCAAAGGGATTTGTGATGTCACCTAGAACCTTCACAGCAGCGACAGCTTTATGAGGAGCATCAGCACTGCTCTGCCTGAGCAGAACCATCACCGCCATAGGTTGTCAAATAACCCGGATTTAACCCACACAGGTAAGTCCAATGGGGTGCAGGCATGTCCTCTATGCTTACAGCTTCCCGTGGGTGTTGGTTTGATACCGTTTGGGGACAGCCAAGGAGGCATCTGCAGGCAACAAAGGTAGGTGTGTGCTTGTGTGTGTGTTTCCTATGCAGATCCTAAGCCCAGTGTCACATGCAAGTAGGAGGAGTAAGAAGGGTTCCTGGCAAATCCGGGTTATGGATTGCATTTAAAAAGGCCCCGTGGGAGTGCAATGGGCCCCTGTCTTGCTGCTTAGCAATAATGGTATGGGTTTAGGTTCTGCTGTGTGTACTGGTGGTTGACTGCCCCCCAGCCCAGAGTGTGCATGGAAAATTGTCTGGCAGCCTCCCTGACAGCAAGCAGTGATAGTGCCCATGAAGGGGACCTTGTTGGGCCCGCCCCTTTCACGGTTATCGCTTCTCGGCCTTTTGGCTAAGATCAAGTGTAGTATCTGTTCTTATCAGTTTAATATCTGATACGTCCCCTATCTGGGGACCATATATTAAATGGATTTTTGAGAACGGGGGCCGATTTCGAAGCTTGCTTCCGTCGCCCTATGCATTGACCCGATATGGCAGTATCTTCGGGTACAGTGCACCACCCCCTTACAGGGTTAAAAAGAAAGATTCCTACTTTCATTGCTACCTGCTTGCTGGCTAGCCAGCTAGCCAGCCCTGTGGGCCTTGCTGCTGCTGCAGCCAAAAAACAAAAGGTGGTGCTGCTGCTGCTTCTGCTGCTTCTGCTTCTGCTTGTGTCTGGCCCCTGTTGGAGCGTCCAGGCACAGGACTTCTGCTGCTGCTGACTAAATGGCCTCCTTAATTGGATCATTTGAGTAGCCAGCACACCTGTGCAGGTAGGGCATGACATGATAGGCAGCTGCCTTGATAGCGGGTGGGTGCTGAATGTTCCTAATTGACAAAATAAGATTAATGCTTATGAAGAAATATAAAATCTCATCCCTTCCCCAATATCGCGCCACACCCCTACCCCTTAATTCCCTGGTTGAACGTGATGGACATATGTCTTTTTTCGACCGTACTAACTATGTAACTATGTAACATAACATGGGGGGGGGGGGGGGGTCTCCTGGCTGTTCACACAGGTGTGTCATTGCTGTACATTGACCATGCATTGCTTCTGTGGTATTGCAAAGGCAAAGACAAATGCTTCCAGCCATCCATTGCACTAATGGATTGGTCATCAGCTGGCTGTCTATGTCCCGCATCAATATAGACCAAAGTACAGAGGGTTAGGCTATGCTATTGTGCACCTACCTGATGCATCAGAAGGTGCGAGGCCCTTGCTAAATTCTGTGCACAGACTTTGAGATCTATGCTTTAGACTGTATCTAAACCTGCTCCAACATGGACTGACATTCTGGCCTACTTTCAGCCGATGCGACTTGTCTGTCGCTGAACAGTCGCTTTTTATGTATTCAGCACCTATGTATAATGTTGTAAAAATGCTCTAGAAGCTAAAGTCGCAGAAATGTCACACATATTTGGCCTGCAACTTTCTGTGCGACAAATTCAGACAGGAAAAATCAGTATAAATCCTTAGAAAATTATCCCCCAGTGTCTCCATCTGCTGGCGGTATTGAATAAGCATTGCTGCACTGATGGGGTATGCATTAGACGAAAAAAAAGAAGAAAAAGAAGAATAATACGCCCAGAAAAGAGGCGAAAAGGAGAAAAACGTAAAAAAACGTGAAAAAAAAGTAAGAGGAAGAGAAGGGAAAAAAAGGTGGAAATGGGTTTAAAAGTGATTTCGGCGGAGAAATATATATATATATATATATATATATATATATATATATATATATATATATGCGCACACACACACATAGATATAAACGTATTCTCCGTTGAGATATTGCAGCCGCTGCTGTGTCCAGGCCCAGGAGCCTTAGCACTGTGCTGTGATGTCACTCAATACCACTGACATCACTAGGTGTAAACAACATCTCTCCTTTGCTGTGTATGTGACTATGGAGCTGTTTGGTGATGTCGTCTATTACGGCCTTCATAGAAGCAACAGGAGATTGTTGCATCCATCTTGAACCCTCAGAACTACAGTGCTATGATGTCACTCACTTCCACAGGCCTTGCAGAGTGTAAACAACAACAACCCAGCTTTGTTGTGTATGTAACCAAAGGGATTTGTGATGTCACCTAGAACCTTCACAGCAGCGACAGCTTTATGAGGAGCATCAGCACTGCTCTGCCTGAGCAGAACCATCACCGCCATAGGTTGTCAAATAACCCGGATTTAACCCACACAGGTAAGTCCAATGGGGTGCAGGCATGTCCTCTATGCTTACAGCTTCCCGTGGGTGTTGGTTTGATACCGTTTGGGGACAGCCAAGGAGGCATCTGCAGGCAACAAAGGTAGGTGTGTGCTTGTGTGTGTGTTTCCTATGCAGATCCTAAGCCCAGTGTCACATGCAAGTAGGAGGAGTAAGAAGGGTTCCTGGCAAATCCGGGTTATGGATTGCATTTAAAAAGGCCCCGTGGGAGTGCAATGGGCCCCTGTCTTGCTGCTTAGCAATAATGGTATGGGTTTAGGTTCTGCTGTGTGTACTGGTGGTTGACTGCCCCCCAGCCCAGAGTGTGCATGGAAAATTGTCTGGCAGCCTCCCTGACAGCAAGCAGTGATAGTGCCCATGAAGGGGACCTTGTTGGGCCCGCCCCTTTCACGGTTATCGCTTCTCGGCCTTTTGGCTAAGATCAAGTGTAGTATCTGTTCTTATCAGTTTAATATCTGATACGTCCCCTATCTGGGGACCATATATTAAATGGATTTTTGAGAACGGGGGCCGATTTCGAAGCTTGCTTCCGTCGCCCTATGCATTGACCCGATATGGCAGTATCTTCGGGTACAGTGCACCACCCCCTTACAGGGTTAAAAAGAAAGATTCCTACTTTCATTGCTACCTGCTTGCTGGCTAGCCAGCTAGCCAGCCCTGTGGGCCTTGCTGCTGCTGCAGCCAAAAAACAAAAGGTGGTGCTGCTGCTGCTTCTGCTGCTTCTGCTTCTGCTTGTGTCTGGCCCCTGTTGGAGCGTCCAGGCACAGGACTTCTGCTGCTGCTGACTAAATGGCCTCCTTAATTGGATCATTTGAGTAGCCAGCACACCTGTGCAGGTAGGGCATGACATGATAGGCAGCTGCCTTGATAGCGGGTGGGTGCTGAATGTTCCTAATTGACAAAATAAGATTAATGCTTATGAAGAAATATAAAATCTCATCCCTTCCCCAATATCGCGCCACACCCCTACCCCTTAATTCCCTGGTTGAACGTGATGGACATATGTCTTTTTTCGACCGTACTAACTATGTAACTATGTAACATAACATGGGGGGGGGGGGGGGGGGTCTCCTGGCTGTTCACACAGGTGTGTCATTGCTGTACATTGACCATGCATTGCTTCTGTGGTATTGCAAAGGCAAAGACAAATGCTTCCAGCCATCCATTGCACTAATGGATTGGTCATCAGCTGGCTGTCTATGTCCCGCATCAATATAGACCAAAGTACAGAGGGTTAGGCTATGCTATTGTGCACCTACCTGATGCATCAGAAGGTGCGAGGCCCTTGCTAAATTCTGTGCACAGACTTTGAGATCTATGCTTTAGACTGTATCTAAACCTGCTCCAACATGGACTGACATTCTGGCCTACTTTCAGCCGATGCGACTTGTCTGTCGCTGAACAGTCGCTTTTTATGTATTCAGCACCTATGTATAATGTTGTAAAAATGCTCTAGAAGCTAAAGTCGCAGAAATGTCACACATATTTGGCCTGCAACTTTCTGTGCGACAAATTCAGACAGGAAAAATCAGTATAAATCCTTAGAAAATTATCCCCCAGTGTCTCCATCTGCTGGCGGTATTGAATAAGCATTGCTGCACTGATGGGGTATGCATTAGACGAAAAAAAAGAAGAAAAAGAAGAATAATACGCCCAGAAAAGAGGCGAAAAGGAGAAAAACGTAAAAAAACGTGAAAAAAAAGTAAGAGGAAGAGAAGGGAAAAAAAGGTGGAAATGGGTTTAAAAGTGATTTCGGCGGAGAAATATATATATATATATATATATATATATATATATATATATATGCGCACACACACACATAGATATAAACGTATTCTCCGTTGAGATATTGCAGCCGCTGCTGTGTCCAGGCCCAGGAGCCTTAGCACTGTGCTGTGATGTCACTCAATACCACTGACATCACTAGGTGTAAACAACATCTCTCCTTTGCTGTGTATGTGACTATGGAGCTGTTTGGTGATGTCGTCTATTACGGCCTTCATAGAAGCAACAGGAGATTGTTGCATCCATCTTGAACCCTCAGAACTACAGTGCTATGATGTCACTCACTTCCACAGGCCTTGCAGAGTGTAAACAACAACAACCCAGCTTTGTTGTGTATGTAACCAAAGGGATTTGTGATGTCACCTAGAACCTTCACAGCAGCGACAGCTTTATGAGGAGCATCAGCACTGCTCTGCCTGAGCAGAACCATCACCGCCATAGGTTGTCAAATAACCCGGATTTAACCCACACAGGTAAGTCCAATGGGGTGCAGGCATGTCCTCTATGCTTACAGCTTCCCGTGGGTGTTGGTTTGATACCGTTTGGGGACAGCCAAGGAGGCATCTGCAGGCAACAAAGGTAGGTGTGTGCTTGTGTGTGTGTTTCCTATGCAGATCCTAAGCCCAGTGTCACATGCAAGTAGGAGGAGTAAGAAGGGTTCCTGGCAAATCCGGGTTATGGATTGCATTTAAAAAGGCCCCGTGGGAGTGCAATGGGCCCCTGTCTTGCTGCTTAGCAATAATGGTATGGGTTTAGGTTCTGCTGTGTGTACTGGTGGTTGACTGCCCCCCAGCCCAGAGTGTGCATGGAAAATTGTCTGGCAGCCTCCCTGACAGCAAGCAGTGATAGTGCCCATGAAGGGGACCTTGTTGGGCCCGCCCCTTTCACGGTTATCGCTTCTCGGCCTTTTGGCTAAGATCAAGTGTAGTATCTGTTCTTATCAGTTTAATATCTGATACGTCCCCTATCTGGGGACCATATATTAAATGGATTTTTGAGAACGGGGGCCGATTTCGAAGCTTGCTTCCGTCGCCCTATGCATTGACCCGATATGGCAGTATCTTCGGGTACAGTGCACCACCCCCTTACAGGGTTAAAAAGAAAGATTCCTACTTTCATTGCTACCTGCTTGCTGGCTAGCCAGCTAGCCAGCCCTGTGGGCCTTGCTGCTGCTGCAGCCAAAAAACAAAAGGTGGTGCTGCTGCTGCTTCTGCTGCTTCTGCTTCTGCTTGTGTCTGGCCCCTGTTGGAGCGTCCAGGCACAGGACTTCTGCTGCTGCTGACTAAATGGCCTCCTTAATTGGATCATTTGAGTAGCCAGCACACCTGTGCAGGTAGGGCATGACATGATAGGCAGCTGCCTTGATAGCGGGTGGGTGCTGAATGTTCCTAATTGACAAAATAAGATTAATGCTTATGAAGAAATATAAAATCTCATCCCTTCCCCAATATCGCGCCACACCCCTACCCCTTAATTCCCTGGTTGAACGTGATGGACATATGTCTTTTTTCGACCGTACTAACTATGTAACTATGTAACATAACATGGGGGGGGGGGGGGGGTCTCCTGGCTGTTCACACAGGTGTGTCATTGCTGTACATTGACCATGCATTGCTTCTGTGGTATTGCAAAGGCAAAGACAAATGCTTCCAGCCATCCATTGCACTAATGGATTGGTCATCAGCTGGCTGTCTATGTCCCGCATCAATATAGACCAAAGTACAGAGGGTTAGGCTATGCTATTGTGCACCTACCTGATGCATCAGAAGGTGCGAGGCCCTTGCTAAATTCTGTGCACAGACTTTGAGATCTATGCTTTAGACTGTATCTAAACCTGCTCCAACATGGACTGACATTCTGGCCTACTTTCAGCCGATGCGACTTGTCTGTCGCTGAACAGTCGCTTTTTATGTATTCAGCACCTATGTATAATGTTGTAAAAATGCTCTAGAAGCTAAAGTCGCAGAAATGTCACACATATTTGGCCTGCAACTTTCTGTGCGACAAATTCAGACAGGAAAAATCAGTATAAATCCTTAGAAAATTATCCCCCAGTGTCTCCATCTGCTGGCGGTATTGAATAAGCATTGCTGCACTGATGGGGTATGCATTAGACGAAAAAAAAGAAGAAAAAGAAGAATAATACGCCCAGAAAAGAGGCGAAAAGGAGAAAAACGTAAAAAAACGTGAAAAAAAAGTAAGAGGAAGAGAAGGGAAAAAAAGGTGGAAATGGGTTTAAAAGTGATTTCGGCGGAGAAATATATATATATATATATATATATATATATATATATATATATATGCGCACACACACACATAGATATAAACGTATTCTCCGTTGAGATATTGCAGCCGCTGCTGTGTCCAGGCCCAGGAGCCTTAGCACTGTGCTGTGATGTCACTCAATACCACTGACATCACTAGGTGTAAACAACATCTCTCCTTTGCTGTGTATGTGACTATGGAGCTGTTTGGTGATGTCGTCTATTACGGCCTTCATAGAAGCAACAGGAGATTGTTGCATCCATCTTGAACCCTCAGAACTACAGTGCTATGATGTCACTCACTTCCACAGGCCTTGCAGAGTGTAAACAACAACAACCCAGCTTTGTTGTGTATGTAACCAAAGGGATTTGTGATGTCACCTAGAACCTTCACAGCAGCGACAGCTTTATGAGGAGCATCAGCACTGCTCTGCCTGAGCAGAACCATCACCGCCATAGGTTGTCAAATAACCCGGATTTAACCCACACAGGTAAGTCCAATGGGGTGCAGGCATGTCCTCTATGCTTACAGCTTCCCGTGGGTGTTGGTTTGATACCGTTTGGGGACAGCCAAGGAGGCATCTGCAGGCAACAAAGGTAGGTGTGTGCTTGTGTGTGTGTTTCCTATGCAGATCCTAAGCCCAGTGTCACATGCAAGTAGGAGGAGTAAGAAGGGTTCCTGGCAAATCCGGGTTATGGATTGCATTTAAAAAGGCCCCGTGGGAGTGCAATGGGCCCCTGTCTTGCTGCTTAGCAATAATGGTATGGGTTTAGGTTCTGCTGTGTGTACTGGTGGTTGACTGCCCCCCAGCCCAGAGTGTGCATGGAAAATTGTCTGGCAGCCTCCCTGACAGCAAGCAGTGATAGTGCCCATGAAGGGGACCTTGTTGGGCCCGCCCCTTTCACGGTTATCGCTTCTCGGCCTTTTGGCTAAGATCAAGTGTAGTATCTGTTCTTATCAGTTTAATATCTGATACGTCCCCTATCTGGGGACCATATATTAAATGGATTTTTGAGAACGGGGGCCGATTTCGAAGCTTGCTTCCGTCGCCCTATGCATTGACCCGATATGGCAGTATCTTCGGGTACAGTGCACCACCCCCTTACAGGGTTAAAAAGAAAGATTCCTACTTTCATTGCTACCTGCTTGCTGGCTAGCCAGCTAGCCAGCCCTGTGGGCCTTGCTGCTGCTGCAGCCAAAAAACAAAAGGTGGTGCTGCTGCTGCTTCTGCTGCTTCTGCTTCTGCTTGTGTCTGGCCCCTGTTGGAGCGTCCAGGCACAGGACTTCTGCTGCTGCTGACTAAATGGCCTCCTTAATTGGATCATTTGAGTAGCCAGCACACCTGTGCAGGTAGGGCATGACATGATAGGCAGCTGCCTTGATAGCGGGTGGGTGCTGAATGTTCCTAATTGACAAAATAAGATTAATGCTTATGAAGAAATATAAAATCTCATCCCTTCCCCAATATCGCGCCACACCCCTACCCCTTAATTCCCTGGTTGAACGTGATGGACATATGTCTTTTTTCGACCGTACTAACTATGTAACTATGTAACATAACATGGGGGGGGGGGGGGGTCTCCTGGCTGTTCACACAGGTGTGTCATTGCTGTACATTGACCATGCATTGCTTCTGTGGTATTGCAAAGGCAAAGACAAATGCTTCCAGCCATCCATTGCACTAATGGATTGGTCATCAGCTGGCTGTCTATGTCCCGCATCAATATAGACCAAAGTACAGAGGGTTAGGCTATGCTATTGTGCACCTACCTGATGCATCAGAAGGTGCGAGGCCCTTGCTAAATTCTGTGCACAGACTTTGAGATCTATGCTTTAGACTGTATCTAAACCTGCTCCAACATGGACTGACATTCTGGCCTACTTTCAGCCGATGCGACTTGTCTGTCGCTGAACAGTCGCTTTTTATGTATTCAGCACCTATGTATAATGTTGTAAAAATGCTCTAGAAGCTAAAGTCGCAGAAATGTCACACATATTTGGCCTGCAACTTTCTGTGCGACAAATTCAGACAGGAAAAATCAGTATAAATCCTTAGAAAATTATCCCCCAGTGTCTCCATCTGCTGGCGGTATTGAATAAGCATTGCTGCACTGATGGGGTATGCATTAGACGAAAAAAAAGAAGAAAAAGAAGAATAATACGCCCAGAAAAGAGGCGAAAAGGAGAAAAACGTAAAAAAACGTGAAAAAAAAGTAAGAGGAAGAGAAGGGAAAAAAAGGTGGAAATGGGTTTAAAAGTGATTTCGGCGGAGAAATATATATATATATATATATATATATATATATATATATATATATATGCGCACACACACACATAGATATAAACGTATTCTCCGTTGAGATATTGCAGCCGCTGCTGTGTCCAGGCCCAGGAGCCTTAGCACTGTGCTGTGATGTCACTCAATACCACTGACATCACTAGGTGTAAACAACATCTCTCCTTTGCTGTGTATGTGACTATGGAGCTGTTTGGTGATGTCGTCTATTACGGCCTTCATAGAAGCAACAGGAGATTGTTGCATCCATCTTGAACCCTCAGAACTACAGTGCTATGATGTCACTCACTTCCACAGGCCTTGCAGAGTGTAAACAACAACAACCCAGCTTTGTTGTGTATGTAACCAAAGGGATTTGTGATGTCACCTAGAACCTTCACAGCAGCGACAGCTTTATGAGGAGCATCAGCACTGCTCTGCCTGAGCAGAACCATCACCGCCATAGGTTGTCAAATAACCCGGATTTAACCCACACAGGTAAGTCCAATGGGGTGCAGGCATGTCCTCTATGCTTACAGCTTCCCGTGGGTGTTGGTTTGATACCGTTTGGGGACAGCCAAGGAGGCATCTGCAGGCAACAAAGGTAGGTGTGTGCTTGTGTGTGTGTTTCCTATGCAGATCCTAAGCCCAGTGTCACATGCAAGTAGGAGGAGTAAGAAGGGTTCCTGGCAAATCCGGGTTATGGATTGCATTTAAAAAGGCCCCGTGGGAGTGCAATGGGCCCCTGTCTTGCTGCTTAGCAATAATGGTATGGGTTTAGGTTCTGCTGTGTGTACTGGTGGTTGACTGCCCCCCAGCCCAGAGTGTGCATGGAAAATTGTCTGGCAGCCTCCCTGACAGCAAGCAGTGATAGTGCCCATGAAGGGGACCTTGTTGGGCCCGCCCCTTTCACGGTTATCGCTTCTCGGCCTTTTGGCTAAGATCAAGTGTAGTATCTGTTCTTATCAGTTTAATATCTGATACGTCCCCTATCTGGGGACCATATATTAAATGGATTTTTGAGAACGGGGGCCGATTTCGAAGCTTGCTTCCGTCGCCCTATGCATTGACCCGATATGGCAGTATCTTCGGGTACAGTGCACCACCCCCTTACAGGGTTAAAAAGAAAGATTCCTACTTTCATTGCTACCTGCTTGCTGGCTAGCCAGCTAGCCAGCCCTGTGGGCCTTGCTGCTGCTGCAGCCAAAAAACAAAAGGTGGTGCTGCTGCTGCTTCTGCTGCTTCTGCTTCTGCTTGTGTCTGGCCCCTGTTGGAGCGTCCAGGCACAGGACTTCTGCTGCTGCTGACTAAATGGCCTCCTTAATTGGATCATTTGAGTAGCCAGCACACCTGTGCAGGTAGGGCATGACATGATAGGCAGCTGCCTTGATAGCGGGTGGGTGCTGAATGTTCCTAATTGACAAAATAAGATTAATGCTTATGAAGAAATATAAAATCTCATCCCTTCCCCAATATCGCGCCACACCCCTACCCCTTAATTCCCTGGTTGAACGTGATGGACATATGTCTTTTTTCGACCGTACTAACTATGTAACTATGTAACATAACATGGGGGGGGGGGGGGGGGGTCTCCTGGCTGTTCACACAGGTGTGTCATTGCTGTACATTGACCATGCATTGCTTCTGTGGTATTGCAAAGGCAAAGACAAATGCTTCCAGCCATCCATTGCACTAATGGATTGGTCATCAGCTGGCTGTCTATGTCCCGCATCAATATAGACCAAAGTACAGAGGGTTAGGCTATGCTATTGTGCACCTACCTGATGCATCAGAAGGTGCGAGGCCCTTGCTAAATTCTGTGCACAGACTTTGAGATCTATGCTTTAGACTGTATCTAAACCTGCTCCAACATGGACTGACATTCTGGCCTACTTTCAGCCGATGCGACTTGTCTGTCGCTGAACAGTCGCTTTTTATGTATTCAGCACCTATGTATAATGTTGTAAAAATGCTCTAGAAGCTAAAGTCGCAGAAATGTCACACATATTTGGCCTGCAACTTTCTGTGCGACAAATTCAGACAGGAAAAATCAGTATAAATCCTTAGAAAATTATCCCCCAGTGTCTCCATCTGCTGGCGGTATTGAATAAGCATTGCTGCACTGATGGGGTATGCATTAGACGAAAAAAAAGAAGAAAAAGAAGAATAATACGCCCAGAAAAGAGGCGAAAAGGAGAAAAACGTAAAAAAACGTGAAAAAAAAGTAAGAGGAAGAGAAGGGAAAAAAAGGTGGAAATGGGTTTAAAAGTGATTTCGGCGGAGAAATATATATATATATATATATATATATATATATATATATATATATATGCGCACACACACACATAGATATAAACGTATTCTCCGTTGAGATATTGCAGCCGCTGCTGTGTCCAGGCCCAGGAGCCTTAGCACTGTGCTGTGATGTCACTCAATACCACTGACATCACTAGGTGTAAACAACATCTCTCCTTTGCTGTGTATGTGACTATGGAGCTGTTTGGTGATGTCGTCTATTACGGCCTTCATAGAAGCAACAGGAGATTGTTGCATCCATCTTGAACCCTCAGAACTACAGTGCTATGATGTCACTCACTTCCACAGGCCTTGCAGAGTGTAAACAACAACAACCCAGCTTTGTTGTGTATGTAACCAAAGGGATTTGTGATGTCACCTAGAACCTTCACAGCAGCGACAGCTTTATGAGGAGCATCAGCACTGCTCTGCCTGAGCAGAACCATCACCGCCATAGGTTGTCAAATAACCCGGATTTAACCCACACAGGTAAGTCCAATGGGGTGCAGGCATGTCCTCTATGCTTACAGCTTCCCGTGGGTGTTGGTTTGATACCGTTTGGGGACAGCCAAGGAGGCATCTGCAGGCAACAAAGGTAGGTGTGTGCTTGTGTGTGTGTTTCCTATGCAGATCCTAAGCCCAGTGTCACATGCAAGTAGGAGGAGTAAGAAGGGTTCCTGGCAAATCCGGGTTATGGATTGCATTTAAAAAGGCCCCGTGGGAGTGCAATGGGCCCCTGTCTTGCTGCTTAGCAATAATGGTATGGGTTTAGGTTCTGCTGTGTGTACTGGTGGTTGACTGCCCCCCAGCCCAGAGTGTGCATGGAAAATTGTCTGGCAGCCTCCCTGACAGCAAGCAGTGATAGTGCCCATGAAGGGGACCTTGTTGGGCCCGCCCCTTTCACGGTTATCGCTTCTCGGCCTTTTGGCTAAGATCAAGTGTAGTATCTGTTCTTATCAGTTTAATATCTGATACGTCCCCTATCTGGGGACCATATATTAAATGGATTTTTGAGAACGGGGGCCGATTTCGAAGCTTGCTTCCGTCGCCCTATGCATTGACCCGATATGGCAGTATCTTCGGGTACAGTGCACCACCCCCTTACAGGGTTAAAAAGAAAGATTCCTACTTTCATTGCTACCTGCTTGCTGGCTAGCCAGCTAGCCAGCCCTGTGGGCCTTGCTGCTGCTGCAGCCAAAAAACAAAAGGTGGTGCTGCTGCTGCTTCTGCTGCTTCTGCTTCTGCTTGTGTCTGGCCCCTGTTGGAGCGTCCAGGCACAGGACTTCTGCTGCTGCTGACTAAATGGCCTCCTTAATTGGATCATTTGAGTAGCCAGCACACCTGTGCAGGTAGGGCATGACATGATAGGCAGCTGCCTTGATAGCGGGTGGGTGCTGAATGTTCCTAATTGACAAAATAAGATTAATGCTTATGAAGAAATATAAAATCTCATCCCTTCCCCAATATCGCGCCACACCCCTACCCCTTAATTCCCTGGTTGAACGTGATGGACATATGTCTTTTTTCGACCGTACTAACTATGTAACTATGTAACATAACATGGGGGGGGGGGGGGGGGGTCTCCTGGCTGTTCACACAGGTGTGTCATTGCTGTACATTGACCATGCATTGCTTCTGTGGTATTGCAAAGGCAAAGACAAATGCTTCCAGCCATCCATTGCACTAATGGATTGGTCATCAGCTGGCTGTCTATGTCCCGCATCAATATAGACCAAAGTACAGAGGGTTAGGCTATGCTATTGTGCACCTACCTGATGCATCAGAAGGTGCGAGGCCCTTGCTAAATTCTGTGCACAGACTTTGAGATCTATGCTTTAGACTGTATCTAAACCTGCTCCAACATGGACTGACATTCTGGCCTACTTTCAGCCGATGCGACTTGTCTGTCGCTGAACAGTCGCTTTTTATGTATTCAGCACCTATGTATAATGTTGTAAAAATGCTCTAGAAGCTAAAGTCGCAGAAATGTCACACATATTTGGCCTGCAACTTTCTGTGCGACAAATTCAGACAGGAAAAATCAGTATAAATCCTTAGAAAATTATCCCCCAGTGTCTCCATCTGCTGGCGGTATTGAATAAGCATTGCTGCACTGATGGGGTATGCATTAGACGAAAAAAAAGAAGAAAAAGAAGAATAATACGCCCAGAAAAGAGGCGAAAAGGAGAAAAACGTAAAAAAACGTGAAAAAAAAGTAAGAGGAAGAGAAGGGAAAAAAAGGTGGAAATGGGTTTAAAAGTGATTTCGGCGGAGAATATATATATATATATATATATATATATATATATATATATATATATATGCGCACACACACACATAGATATAAACGTATTCTCCGTTGAGATATTGCAGCCGCTGCTGTGTCCAGGCCCAGGAGCCTTAGCACTGTGCTGTGATGTCACTCAATACCACTGACATCACTAGGTGTAAACAACATCTCTCCTTTGCTGTGTATGTGACTATGGAGCTGTTTGGTGATGTCGTCTATTACGGCCTTCATAGAAGCAACAGGAGATTGTTGCATCCATCTTGAACCCTCAGAACTACAGTGCTATGATGTCACTCACTTCCACAGGCCTTGCAGAGTGTAAACAACAACAACCCAGCTTTGTTGTGTATGTAACCAAAGGGATTTGTGATGTCACCTAGAACCTTCACAGCAGCGACAGCTTTATGAGGAGCATCAGCACTGCTCTGCCTGAGCAGAACCATCACCGCCATAGGTTGTCAAATAACCCGGATTTAACCCACACAGGTAAGTCCAATGGGGTGCAGGCATGTCCTCTATGCTTACAGCTTCCCGTGGGTGTTGGTTTGATACCGTTTGGGGACAACCAAGGAGGCATCTGCAGGCAACAAAGGTAGGTGTGTGCTTGTGTGTGTGTTTCCTATGCAGATCCTAAGCCCAGTGTCACATGCAAGTAGGAGGAGTAAGAAGGGTTCCTGGCAAATCCGGGTTATGGATTGCATTTAAAAAGGCCCCGTGGGAGTGCAATGGGCCCCTGTCTTGCTGCTTAGCAATAATGGTATGGGTTTAGGTTCTGCTGTGTGTACTGGTGGTTGACTGCCCCCCAGCCCAGAGTGTGCATGGAAAATTGTCTGGCAGCCTCCCTGACAGCAAGCAGTGATAGTGCCCATGAAGGGGACCTTGTTGGGCCCGCCCCTTTCACGGTTATCGCTTCTCGGCCTTTTGGCTAAGATCAAGTGTAGTATCTGTTCTTATCAGTTTAATATCTGATACGTCCCCTATCTGGGGACCATATATTAAATGGATTTTTGAGAACGGGGGCCGATTTCGAAGCTTGCTTCCGTCGCCCTATGCATTGACCCGATATGGCAGTATCTTCGGGTACAGTGCACCACCCCCTTACAGGGTTAAAAAGAAAGATTCCTACTTTCATTGCTACCTGCTTGCTGGCTAGCCAGCTAGCCAGCCCTGTGGGCCTTGCTGCTGCTGCAGCCAAAAAACAAAAGGTGGTGCTGCTGCTGCTTCTGCTTCTGCTTGTGTCTGGCCCCTGTTGGAGCGTCCAGGCACAGGACTTCTGCTGCTGCTGACTAAATGGCCTCCTTAATTGGATCATTTGAGTAGCCAGCACACCTGTGCAGGTAGGGCATGACATGATAGGCAGCTGCCTTGATAGCGGGTGGGTGCTGAATGTTCCTAATTGACAAAATAAGATTAATGCTTATGAAGAAATATAAAATCTCATCCCTTCCCCAATATCGCGCCACACCCCTACCCCTTAATTCCCTGGTTGAACGTGATGGACATATGTCTTTTTTCGACCGTACTAACTATGTAACTATGTAACATAACATGGGGGGGGGGGGGGGGGTCTCCTGGCTGTTCACACAGGTGTGTCATTGCTGTACATTGACCATGCATTGCTTCTGTGGTATTGCAAAGGCAAAGACAAATGCTTCCAGCCATCCATTGCACTAATGGATTGGTCATCAGCTGGCTGTCTATGTCCCGCATCAATATAGACCAAAGTACAGAGGGTTAGGCTATGCTATTGTGCACCTACCTGATGCATCAGAAGGTGCGAGGCCCTTGCTAAATTCTGTGCACAGACTTTGAGATCTATGCTTTAGACTGTATCTAAACCTGCTCCAACATGGACTGACATTCTGGCCTACTTTCAGCCGATGCGACTTGTCTGTCGCTGAACAGTCGCTTTTTATGTATTCAGCACCTATGTATAATGTTGTAAAAATGCTCTAGAAGCTAAAGTCGCAGAAATGTCACACATATTTGGCCTGCAACTTTCTGTGCGACAAATTCAGACAGGAAAAATCAGTATAAATCCTTAGAAAATTATCCCCCAGTGTCTCCATCTGCTGGCGGTATTGAATAAGCATTGCTGCACTGATGGGGTATGCATTAGACGAAAAAAAAGAAGAAAAAGAAGAATAATACGCCCAGAAAAGAGGCGAAAAGGAGAAAAACGTAAAAAAACGTGAAAAAAAAGTAAGAGGAAGAGAAGGGAAAAAAAGGTGGAAATGGGTTTAAAAGTGATTTCGGCGGAGAAATATATATATATATATATATATATATATATATATATATGCGCACACACACACATAGATATAAACGTATTCTCCGTTGAGATATTGCAGCCGCTGCTGTGTCCAGGCCCAGGAGCCTTAGCACTGTGCTGTGATGTCACTCAATACCACTGACATCACTAGGTGTAAACAACATCTCTCCTTTGCTGTGTATGTGACTATGGAGCTGTTTGGTGATGTCGTCTATTACGGCCTTCATAGAAGCAACAGGAGATTGTTGCATCCATCTTGAACCCTCAGAACTACAGTGCTATGATGTCACTCACTTCCACAGGCCTTGCAGAGTGTAAACAACAACAACCCAGCTTTGTTGTGTATGTAACCAAAGGGATTTGTGATGTCACCTAGAACCTTCACAGCAGCGACAGCTTTATGAGGAGCATCAGCACTGCTCTGCCTGAGCAGAACCATCACCGCCATAGGTTGTCAAATAACCCGGATTTAACCCACACAGGTAAGTCCAATGGGGTGCAGGCATGTCCTCTATGCTTACAGCTTCCCGTGGGTGTTGGTTTGATACCGTTTGGGGACAGCCAAGGAGGCATCTGCAGGCAACAAAGGTAGGTGTGTGCTTGTGTGTGTGTTTCCTATGCAGATCCTAAGCCCAGTGTCACATGCAAGTAGGAGGAGTAAGAAGGGTTCCTGGCAAATCCGGGTTATGGATTGCATTTAAAAAGGCCCCGTGGGAGTGCAATGGGCCCCTGTCTTGCTGCTTAGCAATAATGGTATGGGTTTAGGTTCTGCTGTGTGTACTTGTGGTTGACTGCCCCCCAGCCCAGAGTGTGCATGGAAAATTGTCTGGCAGCCTCCCTGACAGCAAGCAGTGATAGTGCCCATGAAGGGGACCTTGTTGGGCCCGCCCCTTTCACGGTTATCGCTTCTCGGCCTTTTGGCTAAGATCAAGTGTAGTATCTGTTCTTATCAGTTTAATATCTGATACGTCCCCTATCTGGGGACCATATATTAAATGGATTTTTGAGAACGGGGGCCGATTTCGAAGCTTGCTTCCGTCGCCCTATGCATTGACCCGATATGGCAGTATCTTCGGGTACAGTGCACCACCCCCTTACAGGGTTAAAAAGAAAGATTCCTACTTTCATTGCTACCTGCTTGCTGGCTAGCCAGCTAGCCAGCCCTGTGGGCCTTGCTGCTGCTGCAGCCAAAAAACAAAAGGTGGTGCTGCTGCTGCTTCTGCTGCTTCTGCTTCTGCTTGTGTCTGGCCCCTGTTGGAGCGTCCAGGCACAGGACTTCTGCTGCTGCTGACTAAATGGCCTCCTTAATTGGATCATTTGAGTAGCCAGCACACCTGTGCAGGTAGGGCATGACATGATAGGCAGCTGCCTTGATAGCGGGTGGGTGCTGAATGTTCCTAATTGACAAAATAAGATTAATGCTTATGAAGAAATATAAAATCTCATCCCTTCCCCAATATCGCGCCACACCCCTACCCCTTAATTCCCTGGTTGAACGTGATGGACATATGTCTTTTTTCGACCGTACTAACTATGTAACTATGTAACATAACATGGGGGGGGGGGGGGGGGGGGGGTGTCTCCTGGCTGTTCACACAGGTGTGTCATTGCTGTACATTGACCATGCATTGCTTCTGTGGTATTGCAAAGGCAAAGACAAATGCTTCCAGCCATCCATTGCACTAATGGATTGGTCATCAGCTGGCTGTCTATGTCCCGCATCAATATAGACCAAAGTACAGAGGGTTAGGCTATGCTATTGTGCACCTACCTGATGCATCAGAAGGTGCGAGGCCCTTGCTAAATTCTGTGCACAGACTTTGAGATCTATGCTTTAGACTGTATCTAAACCTGCTCCAACATGGACTGACATTCTGGCCTACTTTCAGCCGATGCGACTTGTCTGTCGCTGAACAGTCGCTTTTTATGTATTCAGCACCTATGTATAATGTTGTAAAAATGCTCTAGAAGCTAAAGTCGCAGAAATGTCACACATATTTGGCCTGCAACTTTCTGTGCGACAAATTCAGACAGGAAAAATCAGTATAAATCCTTAGAAAATTATCCCCCAGTGTCTCCATCTGCTGGCGGTATTGAATAAGCATTGCTGCACTGATGGGGTATGCATTAGACGAAAAAAAAGAAGAAAAAGAAGAATAATACGCCCAGAAAAGAGGCGAAAAGGAGAAAAACGTAAAAAAACGTGAAAAAAAAGTAAGAGGAAGAGAAGGGAAAAAAAGGTGGAAATGGGTTTAAAAGTGATTTCGGCGGAGAAATATATATATATATATATATATATATATATATATATATATATATATGCGCACACACACACATAGATATAAACGTATTCTCCGTTGAGATATTGCAGCCGCTGCTGTGTCCAGGCCCAGGAGCCTTAGCACTGTGCTGTGATGTCACTCAATACCACTGACATCACTAGGTGTAAACAACATCTCTCCTTTGCTGTGTATGTGACTATGGAGCTGTTTGGTGATGTCGTCTATTACGGCCTTCATAGAAGCAACAGGAGATTGTTGCATCCATCTTGAACCCTCAGAACTACAGTGCTATGATGTCACTCACTTCCACAGGCCTTGCAGAGTGTAAACAACAACAACCCAGCTTTGTTGTGTATGTAACCAAAGGGATTTGTGATGTCACCTAGAACCTTCACAGCAGCGACAGCTTTATGAGGAGCATCAGCACTGCTCTGCCTGAGCAGAACCATCACCGCCATAGGTTGTCAAATAACCCGGATTTAACCCACACAGGTAAGTCCAATGGGGTGCAGGCATGTCCTCTATGCTTACAGCTTCCCGTGGGTGTTGGTTTGATACCGTTTGGGGACAGCCAAGGAGGCATCTGCAGGCAACAAAGGTAGGTGTGTGCTTGTGTGTGTGTTTCCTATGCAGATCCTAAGCCCAGTGTCACATGCAAGTAGGAGGAGTAAGAAGGGTTCCTGGCAAATCCGGGTTATGGATTGCATTTAAAAAGGCCCCGTGGGAGTGCAATGGGCCCCTGTCTTGCTGCTTAGCAATAATGGTATGGGTTTAGGTTCTGCTGTGTGTACTGGTGGTTGACTGCCCCCCAGCCCAGAGTGTGCATGGAAAATTGTCTGGCAGCCTCCCTGACAGCAAGCAGTGATAGTGCCCATGAAGGGGACCTTGTTGGGCCCGCCCCTTTCACGGTTATCGCTTCTCGGCCTTTTGGCTAAGATCAAGTGTAGTATCTGTTCTTATCAGTTTAATATCTGATACGTCCCCTATCTGGGGACCATATATTAAATGGATTTTTGAGAACGGGGGCCGATTTCGAAGCTTGCTTCCGTCGCCCTATGCATTGACCCGATATGGCAGTATCTTCGGGTACAGTGCACCACCCCCTTACAGGGTTAAAAAGAAAGATTCCTACTTTCATTGCTACCTGCTTGCTGGCTAGCCAGCTAGCCAGCCCTGTGGGCCTTGCTGCTGCTGCAGCCAAAAAACAAAAGGTGGTGGTGCTGCTGCTGCTTCTGCTTCTGCTTGTGTCTGGCCCCTGTTGGAGCGTCCAGGCACAGGACTTCTGCTGCTGCTGACTAAATGGCCTCCTTAATTGGATCATTTGAGTAGCCAGCACACCTGTGCAGGTAGGGCATGACATGATAGGCAGCTGCCTTGATAGCGGGTGGGTGCTGAATGTTCCTAATTGACAAAATAAGATTAATGCTTATGAAGAAATATAAAATCTCATCCCTTCCCCAATATCGCGCCACACCCCTACCCCTTAATTCCCTGGTTGAACGTGATGGACATATGTCTTTTTTCGACCGTACTAACTATGTAACTATGTAACATAACATGGGGGGGGGGGGGGGGGGTCTCCTGGCTGTTCACACAGGTGTGTCATTGCTGTACATTGACCATGCATTGCTTCTGTGGTATTGCAAAGGCAAAGACAAATGCTTCCAGCCATCCATTGCACTAATGGATTGGTCATCAGCTGGCTGTCTATGTCCCGCATCAATATAGACCAAAGTACAGAGGGTTAGGCTATGCTATTGTGCACCTACCTGATGCATCAGAAGGTGCGAGGCCCTTGCTAAATTCTGTGCACAGACTTTGAGATCTATGCTTTAGACTGTATCTAAACCTGCTCCAACATGGACTGACATTCTGGCCTACTTTCAGCCGATGCGACTTGTCTGTCGCTGAACAGTCGCTTTTTATGTATTCAGCACCTATGTATAATGTTGTAAAAATGCTCTAGAAGCTAAAGTCGCAGAAATGTCACACATATTTGGCCTGCAACTTTCTGTGCGACAAATTCAGACAGGAAAAATCAGTATAAATCCTTAGAAAATTATCCCCCAGTGTCTCCATCTGCTGGCGGTATTGAATAAGCATTGCTGCACTGATGGGGTATGCATTAGACGAAAAAAAAGAAGAAAAAGAAGAATAATACGCCCAGAAAAGAGGCGAAAAGGAGAAAAACGTAAAAAAACGTGAAAAAAAAGTAAGAGGAAGAGAAGGGAAAAAAAGGTGGAAATGGGTTTAAAAGTGATTTCGGCGGAGAAATATATATATATATATATATATATATATATATATATATATATGCGCACACACACACATAGATATAAACGTATTCTCCGTTGAGATATTGCAGCCGCTGCTGTGTCCAGGCCCAGGAGCCTTAGCACTGTGCTGTGATGTCACTCAATACCACTGACATCACTAGGTGTAAACAACATCTCTCCTTTGCTGTGTATGTGACTATGGAGCTGTTTGGTGATGTCGTCTATTACGGCCTTCATAGAAGCAACAGGAGATTGTTGCATCCATCTTGAACCCTCAGAACTACAGTGCTATGATGTCACTCACTTCCACAGGCCTTGCAGAGTGTAAACAACAACAACCCAGCTTTGTTGTGTATGTAACCAAAGGGATTTGTGATGTCACCTAGAACCTTCACAGCAGCGACAGCTTTATGAGGAGCATCAGCACTGCTCTGCCTGAGCAGAACCATCACCGCCATAGGTTGTCAAATAACCCGGATTTAACCCACACAGGTAAGTCCAATGGGGTGCAGGCATGTCCTCTATGCTTACAGCTTCCCGTGGGTGTTGGTTTGATACCGTTTGGGGACAGCCAAGGAGGCATCTGCAGGCAACAAAGGTAGGTGTGTGCTTGTGTGTGTGTTTCCTATGCAGATCCTAAGCCCAGTGTCACATGCAAGTAGGAGGAGTAAGAAGGGTTCCTGGCAAATCCGGGTTATGGATTGCATTTAAAAAGGCCCCGTGGGAGTGCAATGGGCCCCTGTCTTGCTGCTTAGCAATAATGGTATGGGTTTAGGTTCTGCTGTGTGTACTGGTGGTTGACTGCCCCCCAGCCCAGAGTGTGCATGGAAAATTGTCTGGCAGCCTCCCTGACAGCAAGCAGTGATAGTGCCCATGAAGGGGACCTTGTTGGGCCCGCCCCTTTCACGGTTATCGCTTCTCGGCCTTTTGGCTAAGATCAAGTGTAGTATCTGTTCTTATCAGTTTAATATCTGATACGTCCCCTATCTGGGGACCATATATTAAATGGATTTTTGAGAACGGGGGCCGATTTCGAAGCTTGCTTCCGTCGCCCTATGCATTGACCCGATATGGCAGTATCTTCGGGTACAGTGCACCACCCCCTTACAGGGTTAAAAAGAAAGATTCCTACTTTCATTGCTACCTGCTTGCTGGCTAGCCAGCTAGCCAGCCCTGTGGGCCTTGCTGCTGCTGCAGCCAAAAAACAAAAGGTGGTGCTGCTGCTGCTTCTGCTGCTTCTGCTTCTGCTTGTGTCTGGCCCCTGTTGGAGCGTCCAGGCACAGGACTTCTGCTGCTGCTGACTAAATGGCCTCCTTAATTGGATCATTTGAGTAGCCAGCACACCTGTGCAGGTAGGGCATGACATGATAGGCAGCTGCCTTGATAGCGGGTGGGTGCTGAATGTTCCTAATTGACAAAATAAGATTAATGCTTATGAAGAAATATAAAATCTCATCCCTTCCCCAATATCGCGCCACACCCCTACCCCTTAATTCCCTGGTTGAACGTGATGGACATATGTCTTTTTTCGACCGTACTAACTATGTAACTATGTAACATAACATGGGGGGGGGGGGGGGGGGGGGTCTCCTGGCTGTTCACACAGGTGTGTCATTGCTGTACATTGACCATGCATTGCTTCTATGGTATTGCAAAGGCAAAGACAAATGCTTCCAGCCATCCATTGCACTAATGGATTGGTCATCAGCTGGCTGTCTATGTCCCGCATCAATATAGACCAAAGTACAGAGGGTTAGGCTATGCTATTGTGCACCTACCTGATGCATCAGAAGGTGCGAGGCCCTTGCTAAATTCTGTGCACAGACTTTGAGATCTATGCTTTAGACTGTATCTAAACCTGCTCCAACATGGACTGACATTCTGGCCTACTTTCAGCCGATGCGACTTGTCTGTCGCTGAACAGTCGCTTTTTATGTATTCAGCACCTATGTATAATGTTGTAAAAATGCTCTAGAAGCTAAAGTCGCAGAAATGTCACACATATTTGGCCTGCAACTTTCTGTGCGACAAATTCAGACAGGAAAAATCAGTATAAATCCTTAGAAAATTATCCCCCAGTGTCTCCATCTGCTGGCGGTATTGAATAAGCATTGCTGCACTGATGGGGTATGCATTAGACGAAAAAAAAGAAGAAAAAGAAGAATAATACGCCCAGAAAAGAGGCGAAAAGGAGAAAAACGTAAAAAAACGTGAAAAAAAAGTAAGAGGAAGAGAAGGGAAAAAAAGGTGGAAATGGGTTTAAAAGTGATTTCGGCGGAGAAATATATATATATATATATATATATATATATATATATATATATATATATGCGCACACACACACATAGATATAAACGTATTCTCCGTTGAGATATTGCAGCCGCTGCTGTGTCCAGGCCCAGGAGCCTTAGCACTGTGCTGTGATGTCACTCAATACCACTGACATCACTAGGTGTAAACAACATCTCTCCTTTGCTGTGTATGTGACTATGGAGCTGTTTGGTGATGTCGTCTATTACGGCCTTCATAGAAGCAACAGGAGATTGTTGCATCCATCTTGAACCCTCAGAACTACAGTGCTATGATGTCACTCACTTCCACAGGCCTTGCAGAGTGTAAACAACAACAACCCAGCTTTGTTGTGTATGTAACCAAAGGGATTTGTGATGTCACCTAGAACCTTCACAGCAGCGACAGCTTTATGAGGAGCATCAGCACTGCTCTGCCTGAGCAGAACCATCACCGCCATAGGTTGTCAAATAACCCGGATTTAACCCACACAGGTAAGTCCAATGGGGTGCAGGCATGTCCTCTATGCTTACAGCTTCCCGTGGGTGTTGGTTTGATACCGTTTGGGGACAGCCAAGGAGGCATCTGCAGGCAACAAAGGTAGGTGTGTGCTTGTGTGTGTGTTTCCTATGCAGATCCTAAGCCCAGTGTCACATGCAAGTAGGAGGAGTAAGAAGGGTTCCTGGCAAATCCGGGTTATGGATTGCATTTAAAAAGGCCCCGTGGGAGTGCAATGGGCCCCTGTCTTGCTGCTTAGCAATAATGGTATGGGTTTAGGTTCTGCTGTGTGTACTGGTGGTTGACTGCCCCCCAGCCCAGAGTGTGCATGGAAAATTGTCTGGCAGCCTCCCTGACAGCAAGCAGTGATAGTGCCCATGAAGGGGACCTTGTTGGGCCCGCCCCTTTCACGGTTATCGCTTCTCGGCCTTTTGGCTAAGATCAAGTGTAGTATCTGTTCTTATCAGTTTAATATCTGATACGTCCCCTATCTGGGGACCATATATTAAATGGATTTTTGAGAACGGGGGCCGATTTCGAAGCTTGCTTCCGTCGCCCTATGCATTGACCCGATATGGCAGTATCTTCGGGTACAGTGCACCACCCCCTTACAGGGTTAAAAAGAAAGATTCCTACTTTCATTGCTACCTGCTTGCTGGCTAGCCAGCTAGCCAGCCCTGTGGGCCTTGCTGCTGCTGCAGCCAAAAAACAAAAGGTGGTGCTGCTGCTGCTTCTGCTTCTGCTTGTGTCTGGCCCCTGTTGGAGCGTCCAGGCACAGGACTTCTGCTGCTGCTGACTAAATGGCCTCCTTAATTGGATCATTTGAGTAGCCAGCACACCTGTGCAGGTAGGGCATGACATGATAGGCAGCTGCCTTGATAGCGGGTGGGTGCTGAATGTTCCTAATTGACAAAATAAGATTAATGCTTATGAAGAAATATAAAATCTCATCCCTTCCCCAATATTGCGCCACACCCCTACCCCTTAATTCCCTGGTTGAACGTGATGGACATATGTCTTTTTTCGACCGTACTAACTATGTAACTATGTAACATAACATGGGGGGGGGGGGTCTCCTGGCTGTTCACACAGGTGTGTCATTGCTGTACATTGACCATGCATTGCTTCTGTGGTATTGCAAAGGCAAAGACAAATGCTTCCAGCCATCCATTGCACTAATGGATTGGTCATCAGCTGGCTGTCTATGTCCCGCATCAATATAGACCAAAGTACAGAGGGTTAGGCTATGCTATAGTGCACCTACCTGATGCATCAGAAGGTGCGAGGCCCTTGCTAAATTCTGTGCACAGACTTTGAGATCTATGCTTTAGACTGTATCTAAACCTGCTCCAACATGGACTGACATTCTGGCCTACTTTCAGCCGATGCGACTTGTCTGTCGCTGAACAGTCGCTTTTTATGTATTCAGCACCTATGTATAATGTTGTAAAAATGCTCTAGAAGCTAAAGTCGCAGAAATGTCACACATATTTGGCCTGCAACTTTCTGTGCGACAAATTCAGACAGGAAAAATCAGTATAAATCCTTAGAAAATTATCCCCCAGTGTCTCCATCTGCTGGCGGTATTGAATAAGCATTGCTGCACTGATGGGGTATGCATTAGACGAAAAAAAAGAAGAAAAAGAAGAATAATACGCCCAGAAAAGAGGCGAAAAGGAGAAAAACGTAAAAAAACGTGAAAAAAAAGTAAGAGGAAGAGAAGGGAAAAAAAGGTGGAAATGGGTTTAAAAGTGATTTCGGCGGAGAAATATATATATATATATATATATATATATATATATATATATATATATATATGCGCACACACACACATAGATATAAACGTATTCTCCGTTGAGATATTGCAGCCGCTGCTGTGTCCAGGCCCAGGAGCCTTAGCACTGTGCTGTGATGTCACTCAATACCACTGACATCACTAGGTGTAAACAACATCTCTCCTTTGCTGTGTATGTGACTATGGAGCTGTTTGGTGATGTCGTCTATTACGGCCTTCATAGAAGCAACAGGAGATTGTTGCATCCATCTTGAACCCTCAGAACTACAGTGCTATGATGTCACTCACTTCCACAGGCCTTGCAGAGTGTAAACAACAACAACCCAGCTTTGTTGTGTATGTAACCAAAGGGATTTGTGATGTCACCTAGAACCTTCACAGCAGCGACAGCTTTATGAGGAGCATCAGCACTGCTCTGCCTGAGCAGAACCATCACCGCCATAGGTTGTCAAATAACCCGGATTTAACCCACACAGGTAAGTCCAATGGGGTGCAGGCATGTCCTCTATGCTTACAGCTTCCCGTGGGTGTTGGTTTGATACCGTTTGGGGACAGCCAAGGAGGCATCTGCAGGCAACAAAGGTAGGTGTGTGCTTGTGTGTGTGTTTCCTATGCAGATCCTAAGCCCAGTGTCACATGCAAGTAGGAGGAGTAAGAAGGGTTCCTGGCAAATCCGGGTTATGGATTGCATTTAAAAAGGCCCCGTGGGAGTGCAATGGGCCCCTGTCTTGCTGCTTAGCAATAATGGTATGGGTTTAGGTTCTGCTGTGTGTACTGGTGGTTGACTGCCCCCCAGCCCAGAGTGTGCATGGAAAATTGTCTGGCAGCCTCCCTGACAGCAAGCAGTGATAGTGCCCATGAAGGGGACCTTGTTGGGCCCGCCCCTTTCACGGTTATCGCTTCTCGGCCTTTTGGCTAAGATCAAGTGTAGTATCTGTTCTTATCAGTTTAATATCTGATACGTCCCCTATCTGGGGACCATATATTAAATGGATTTTTGAGAACGGGGGCCGATTTCGAAGCTTGCTTCCGTCGCCCTATGCATTGACCCGATATGGCAGTATCTTCGGGTACAGTGCACCACCCCCTTACAGGGTTAAAAAGAAAGATTCCTACTTTCATTGCTACCTGCTTGCTGGCTAGCCAGCTAGCCAGCCCTGTGGGCCTTGCTGCTGCTGCAGCCAAAAAACAAAAGGTGGTGCTGCTGCTGCTTCTGCTGCTTCTGCTTCTGCTTGTGTCTGGCCCCTGTTGGAGCGTCCAGGCACAGGACTTCTGCTGCTGCTGACTAAATGGCCTCCTTAATTGGATCATTTGAGTAGCCAGCACACCTGTGCAGGTAGGGCATGACATGATAGGCAGCTGCCTTGATAGCGGGTGGGTGCTGAATGTTCCTAATTGACAAAATAAGATTAATGCTTATGAAGAAATATAAAATCTCATCCCTTCCCCAATATCGCGCCACACCCCTACCCCTTAATTCCCTGGTTGAACGTGATGGACATATGTCTTTTTTCGACCGTACTAACTATGTAACTATGTAACATAACATGGGGGGGGGGGGGGGGGGGGGTCTCCTGGCTGTTCACACAGGTGTGTCATTGCTGTACATTGACCATGCATTGCTTCTGTGGTATTGCAAAGGCAAAGACAAATGCTTCCAGCCATCCATTGCACTAATGGATTGGTCATCAGCTGGCTGTCTATGTCCCGCATCAATATAGACCAAAGTACAGAGGGTTAGGCTATGCTATTGTGCACCTACCTGATGCATCAGAAGGTGCGAGGCCCTTGCTAAATTCTGTGCACAGACTTTGAGATCTATGCTTTAGACTGTATCTAAACCTGCTCCAACATGGACTGACATTCTGGCCTACTTTCAGCCGATGCGACTTGTCTGTCGCTGAACAGTCGCTTTTTATGTATTCAGCACCTATGTATAATGTTGTAAAAATGCTCTAGAAGCTAAAGTCGCAGAAATGTCACACATATTTGGCCTGCAACTTTCTGTGCGACAAATTCAGACAGGAAAAATCAGTATAAATCCTTAGAAAATTATCCCCCAGTGTCTCCATCTGCTGGCGGTATTGAATAAGCATTGCTGCACTGATGGGGTATGCATTAGACGAAAAAAAAGAAGAAAAAGAAGAATAATACGCCCAGAAAAGAGGCGAAAAGGAGAAAAACGTAAAAAAACGTGAAAAAAAAGTAAGAGGAAGAGAAGGGAAAAAAAGGTGGAAATGGGTTTAAAAGTGATTTCGGCGGAGAAATATATATATATATATATATATATATATATATATATATATATATGCGCACACACACACATAGATATAAACGTATTCTCCGTTGAGATATTGCAGCCGCTGCTGTGTCCAGGCCCAGGAGCCTTAGCACTGTGCTGTGATGTCACTCAATACCACTGACATCACTAGGTGTAAACAACATCTCTCCTTTGCTGTGTATGTGACTATGGAGCTGTTTGGTGATGTCGTCTATTACGGCCTTCATAGAAGCAACAGGAGATTGTTGCATCCATCTTGAACCCTCAGAACTACAGTGCTATGATGTCACTCACTTCCACAGGCCTTGCAGAGTGTAAACAACAACAACCCAGCTTTGTTGTGTATGTAACCAAAGGGATTTGTGAGGTCACCTAGAACCTTCACAGCAGCGACAGCTTTATGAGGAGCATCAGCACTGCTCTGCCTGAGCAGAACCATCACCGCCATAGGTTGTCAAATAACCCGGATTTAACCCACACAGGTAAGTCCAATGGGGTGCAGGCATGTCCTCTATGCTTACAGCTTCCCGTGGGTGTTGGTTTGATACCGTTTGGGGACAGCCAAGGAGGCATCTGCAGGCAACAAAGGTAGGTGTGTGCTTGTGTGTGTGTTTCCTATGCAGATCCTAAGCCCAGTGTCACATGCAAGTAGGAGGAGTAAGAAGGGTTCCTGGCAAATCCGGGTTATGGATTGCATTTAAAAAGGCCCCGTGGGAGTGCAATGGGCCCCTGTCTTGCTGCTTAGCAATAATGGTATGGGTTTAGGTTCTGCTGTGTGTACTGGTGGTTGACTGCCCCCCAGCCCAGAGTGTGCATGGAAAATTGTCTGGCAGCCTCCCTGACAGCAAGCAGTGATAGTGCCCATGAAGGGGACCTTGTTGGGCCCGCCCCTTTCACGGTTATCGCTTCTCGGCCTTTTGGCTAAGATCAAGTGTAGTATCTGTTCTTATCAGTTTAATATCTGATACGTCCCCTATCTGGGGACCATATATTAAATGGATTTTTGAGAACGGGGGCCGATTTCGAAGCTTGCTTCCATCGCCCTATGCATTGACCCGATATGGCAGTATCTTCGGGTACAGTGCACCACCCCCTTACAGGGTTAAAAAGAAAGATTCCTACTTTCATTGCTACCTGCTTGCTGGCTAGC
>NW_026608358.1:0-73780 GCF_029499605.1 Hyla sarda
AGCTGGAGGGTTGGGAAACACTGACATAAATAAGTGTTTCCCAACCAAGGTGTCTCCAAAGCAAAGCTACAATGCTGTCCAGGCATGCTGGGAGTTGTAGTTTTGTAACAGCTGGAGGCACTCTGGTTGGGAAACATTGATCTATGTCCTATATCAGGGGTACTGAACTGGCAGACCACGGTCCAGATCCGGACTGCGTCCCCCAGTCATTCGGACCATCCGCTGGATCTCCCCTTATTCATTTGTAGCTGTGTCTTTAAGACGCCAATACAAATGAATAGCCGCGGCCCGGAGCGAGGGAGCGATGTGTCCCTGCCCTGCGCTTCTCCTATGATGCAGGTAGCACCATTAGCTGCCTGCATCATCTGCTCTGGCCAGGCCTGACTAGAAGAGGCCAGAGCAGCGGAGCAGTGCGGGACCTGGGACGGCGATTCTAAGCTCTCAGGTAAAAATTTGTGTTCCCCCATCTGTGACTCTCCAGTTATTGTAGAACTACAGCTACCATCATGACCTTTTGTCTGTGCATGATGGGAGTTGTAGTTTTACAACAGATGGAGAGTTACAGTGGCAAAGTTCATATGGGGGCACAGTGGCATCATTAATTCTGTGGGTACAGTGGCATCATTAATTCTGTGGGTACAGTGGCATCATTAATTATATGGGTACAGTGGCATCACTTATTCGGTGGTCACAGTGGCATCATTAATTCTGTGGTCACAGAGGCATCATTAATTCTGTGGGCACAGTGGAATCCTTAATTCTGTGGTCACAGTGGCATCATTAATTCTGTGGTCACAGTGGCATCATTAATTCTGTGGGCACAGTGGAATCCTTAATTCTGTGGTCACAGTGGCATCATTAATTCTGTGGTCACAGTGGCATCATTAATTCTGTGGGCACAGTGGAATCCTTAATTCTGTGGTCACAGTGGCATCATTAATTCTGTGGGCACAGTGGCATCATTAATTCTGTAGGCACAGTGGCATCATTAATTCTGTGGGTACAGTGGCATCATTAATTCTGTGACCACAGAATTAATGATGCCACTGTACCCACAGAATTAATGATGCCACTGTACCCACAGAATTAATGATGCCACTGTGCCTACAGAATTAATGATGCCACTGTGCCTCCAAGAGTAATGATGCCACTGTGCCCCACAGAATTAATGATGCCACTGTGCCCCACAGAATTAATGATGCCACTGTGCCCCACAGAATTAATGATGCCACAGTACCCACAGAATTAATCATGCCACTGTACCCACAGAATTAATCATGCCACTGTACCCACAGAATTAATCATGCCACTGTGACCACAGAATTAATGATGCCACTGTGACCACAGAATTAATCATGCCACTGTACCCACAGAATTAATGATGCCACTGTACCCACAGAATTAATGATGCCACAGTACCCACAGAATTAATCATACCACTGTACCCACAGAATTAATCATGCCACTGTACCTACAGAATTAATGATGCCACTGTGACCACAGAATTAATGATGCCACTGTACCCACAGAATGAATGATGCCACTGTACCCACAGAATTAATCATGCCACTGTACCCACAGAATTAATCATGCCACTGTACCTACAGAATTAATGATGCCACTGTGACCACAGAATGAATGATGCCACTGTACCCACAGAATTAATCATGCCACTGTACCCACAGAATTAATCATGCCACAGTACCCACAGAATTAATCATGCCACAGTACCCACAGAATTAATCATGCCACTGTGGGTACAGTGGCATCATTAATTCTGTGGTCACAGTGGCATCATTAATTCTGTGGGTACAGTGGCATAATTAATTCTGTGGTCACAGTGGCATGATTAATTATGTGGGTGCAGTGGCATGATTAATTCTGTGGTCACAGTGGCATGATTAATTCTGTGGGTACAGTGGCATCATCAATTCTGTGATCACAGTGGCATCATTAATTCTGTGGTCACAGTGGCATGATTAATTCTGTGGGTACAGTGGCATCATTAATTCTGTGGGTACAGTGGCATCATTAATTCTGTGGGTACAGTGGCATCATTAATTCTATGGGTACTGTGGCATCATTAATTCTGTGGGTACAGTGGCATCATTAATTCTGTGGGTACAGTGGCATCATTAATTCTGTGGGTACAGTGGCATCATTAATTCTGTGGGTACAGTGGCATGATTAATTCTGTGGGTACAGTGGCATGATTAATTCTGTGGGTACAGTGGCATGATTAATTCTGTGGGTACAGTGGCATGATTAATTATGTGGGTACAGTGGCATGATTAATTCTGGGGTCACAGTGGCATCATTAATTCTGGGGTCACAGTGGCATCATTCATTTTATAGGCACAGTGGCATCATTCATTATGTGGGAACAGTGGCATCATTAATTCTGGGGTCACAGTGGCATCATTCATTCTGGGGTCACAGTGGCATCATTCATTCTGGGGTCACAGTGGCATCATTGATTCTATAGGCACAGTGGCATCATTAATTCTGTGGGCACAGTGGCATAATTAATTCTGGGGTCACAGTGGCGTCATTCATTCTATAGGCACAGTGGCATCATTCATTCTGTGGGCACAGTGGCATCATTAATTCTGGGGTCACAGTGACATCATTAATTCTGTAGGCACAGTGGCCACTGTACCCACAGAATTAATCATGCCACTGTACCCACAGAATTAATCATGCCACTGTGACCACAGAATTAATGATGCTACTGTGACCACAGAATTGATGATGCCACTGTGACCACAGAATTAATCATGCCACTGTACCCACAGATTTAATGATGCCACTGTGACCACAGAATTAATGATGTACCCACAGTGGCATCATTAATTCTGTGGGTACAGTGGCATGATTATTTCTGTGGGTACAGTGGCATGATTAATTCTGTGGGTACAGTGGCATGATTAATTCTGTGGGTACAGTGGCATGATTAATTCTGTGGGTACAGTGGCATGATTAATTCTGTGGGTACTGTGGCATCATTAATTCTGTGGGTACTGTGGCATCATTAATTCTGTGGGTACTGTGGCATCATTAATTCTGTGGGTACAGTGGCATCATTAATTCTGGGGTCACAGTGGCATCATTCATTCTATAGGCACAGTGGCATCATTAATTCTGGGGTCACAGTGGCATCATTCATTCTGGGGTCACAGTGGCATCATTCTTTCTATAGGCACAGTGGCATCATTAATTCTGTGGTCACTGGCATCATTAATTCTGGGGTCACAGTGGCGTCATTCATTCTATAGGCACAGTGGCATCATTCATTCTGGGGTCACAGTGGCATCATTCATTCTACAGGCACAGTGGCTTCATTTCATTGTTTTAATCAGCCTTAGAGCATAGCATCTGCAAGTAATGTTGCAGGGGAATAGTGTGTGGCAGTAATATAACAGGGGCCCAGTGTGTGGCAGAATTATTTTCAGGGGCACAGTGGGTAGCAGTAATATACCAGGGGCACAGTGGGTGGCAGGTTTATATTCAGGGCAAAGTATGTGGTAGTATTATATTCAGGGATACAGTGTGTGGCAGTAGTATATTCAGGGGTACAGTGTGTGCCAGTATTATATTCGGGGGGTACAGTGTGTGGCAGTATTATATTCAGGGGCCCTGTGTGTGGCAGTATTATATTCAGGGGCCCAGTGTGTGGTAGTATTATATTCAGAGAGTGCAGTGTGTAGTAGTAGTATTAATTTTAGAGGGCACAGTGTGGTAGTATTATATTCAGGGGCACAGTGTGTTGTAGTATTATATTTAGAGGGTGCAGTGTATGATAGTATTATATTCAGAGGGTACGGTGTGTGGCGGTATTATATTCAGAGGGTACAGTGTGTTGTATATTCAGGGGGTACAGTGTGTCAGAATTATATTCAGAGGGTGTGTGCCAGTATTATATTCGAAGAATACAGTGTCTGGCAGGTTTATAATAATTATTGTTTTCATATAGAGGATCAGAATCATAGTGAGGAGACGTCTGGGCGTCTGCAGAGAGAAGATTTAGCTGGAACAAGTCCCGTGGTAAGTACATCTGAATTAGATAAGGAAAGACTATAGAGAAGACGTCACCTGTAGTCACTCATATCATTCTGTATCCTCCTCACTATGTCCTATCAGAGCTGGAGTGACTGCAGTTATGATGGGTGAAACAACAACTCCCAGCATCCCCTCACAACTGCTTAGGTCATACTGGGAGCTGTAGTTTTAAATGGTAAAAACCTCTTTAGCACTTTCCCATTCTGTGGCAATTGGTATATTTGATTATTATTCTGACATGTGAACATGGCCTAAGAGTCTTAAAGAAGGTTAGGACTGTATGATACATTTAATAATATTGTAAGTTCCGTAAGCAACACCTTGTTTTCTGTCCGCCAACACAAAATACTCTAATAGTGCCCCTCCCAAGACTCGACTCTGGATCCGCCCCTGGACCCATGTATACCATTCAGGAGCCAAGCAAGGAAAGAGTTAACTCACGCTGCTGCTGAGCAGCAGAACTACGGTTCTAGGTCAGGAAACCGGAGAAATGAATGGAAAAAGAGTTCCTCTCAATGACGGCGCTGGTCCAGGATTGAATGAAATTGTTTTATTATATACAGTGCAACGCGTTTCGATCCCGAACAGGGATCTTCATCAGGCATAGTGTACATACTGGAAAATACTTGCTTTTATAAGACAACAATTGAAGAAAAAAAAAAAGGGGGGGGGGGGGGGCGATGACAACTTCCGGAGTGCCGTAGAAGCTGTGTGCAAAAAACATACACATTAATAAAACTAAAATAGCATAAAACAATTGAATAAATAAGTAAAATAATTGTAATGAAAGGCCTGATATATTGTCTAAATAAAAACCAATATAATACATTTATTTAATTAACCCCTTAAGGACGCAGGACGTACTCAAACGACACCTTTTCCGAGTCCTTAAGGACTCAGGACGTTTGAGTACGTCCTGTCATATCCCGGCCCCCCGCCGCTAGCCGGAGGGGCGCCGGAGCCGGATGCCTGCTGAAATCATTCAGCAGGCATCCCGGCATATCGCCTAGGGGGGTCATGATGACCCCCCATGTCGGCGATCGCAGCGCATCGCTCGCCAATTCAGACGAGCGATGCGCTGCGATTCCGTTCCCCGCCGCTCGCCGGGTGGGGATCGGAGCCGGATGTCTGCTGATTTCTATCAGCAGACATCCCGGCAGTGTGCCGGAGGAGGTCCGGAGGACCTCCTATACCGGCGATCGCTGCAGGACGCCGGTAACTACTAACCGGCGTTCTGCAGCGGTTCCAGGTCATCAGGGGCACGTGTGACCCTGTGACCTGGATATAGATGGTGACTGGTGGTGTAGTATACACCACCAATCACCATCCATGCTGTACTGGGGGCTGGCATTGTGGCCACCCCCCTCAGTACAGCTGTGATTGGGTGGCCAAAGTGGCCATACCAATCACAATGTAATGGGAGGGGATCTGGTGGGCTAGGAGCATGTTGCTCCGTTCTGCCCGCCATTTCAGAGAGATCTGGTGTGCAGGACGGAGCCCCGTGCTGCCCACCATCCCCTCAGTAAAAAAAAAGTGCCCCTTGCCCCCTTTCTGTGGCCCCTTGGCACAGAAATCCCCAGGGATAGCTTTAGATTAGGTAGGGACAGGTTAGGGTTAAAAAAAAAAAAAAAAAGTTTTTTTTCTTTTTTTCCAGCGTACCTCAGTGGGTGTCCGTGGGTCCGTAGCACCTTTAGCTGCGTGACCCCGGCCCTGCTGGGTCGCTGCGGTCTGCCGCCAGCGTTTTTTTTTGGGCGCAGATCTTTTTTTCTTTTTTTTTTTCCTAAGCGTGTGTGCGGACCCTCTTAGTTATAAAAGAGCGGTCTGCCAACGTTTGTTAAAGCCCATCCGCCGCTGATCAGTCCCGTAGTACTGATCAGCGTTTTTTTTGTGGTGCCGGCGCTTTTTTTCGGGTTTTCTAGCGTGTTTTTGCACCCATAGGCGGTCCGTGCCCCCAGTAGCAGGCATGTACTGTGTGGCCGGACCTTACCTGTGTGTGCGGCGTGCCTCACCGCTGTCAGTGATTTATCACTGATCAGCGTTTTTTTTGGTGGTAAAGGCACTTTTTTCGGTTACCGCGTTCTTTTTTTGCACCCATAGGTGTTCCGTGCCACCAGTAGCAGGCGTGTACTGTGTGGACGGACCGTACCCTGTGTGTGCAGCCTGTCCCACCGCTGTCGGTGATTTATCACTGATCAGCGTTTTTTGGGGGTTCAGGCGGGTGCATTTTTTTCGGGATTAAGCGTTTTTTTTATTTTATTTTTCGTTTTTTTTTGTGTGGGGGTCTGTGTACAAGCCACCAGCCACTGTTCTGGGCTGAGTGGCCGGACCCCCCACTGACTTCTGCGCCCCCTGCCGCCACAAGCGCTAATCAGTGCGCACACCACTGATTAGATAAACGCTTTTTTTTGGCGCAGGGCTTTTTTTGCGTTAGAAGTCCCCTTTCTAAAAAAAAATAAAAAAATAAAAGTCCCCTTTTTTATATATTTTTTCTTTCTGTTAGGGCGGTTAGTTTAGTTAGGTTAGGCTAGGGAGGGTTAGGGAGGTAATATCGCACCACACCACACGCAGCACATACACCAATAAAGTTTTTCCACACACACACACACACACACACACACACACCCCCCCCCCGTATCCACATTAGAGTAGGGAAATGGCCCGCAGAGTGTTCTCGGCGGAGGAGGCATATGACCTAATTGCCTCCGACACCAAGAGCGGCTCAGAGGACGATGAAGACCCCACCTTCCTTATTTCATCGTCCTCCTCATCATCTAGTTCAGATGATGAGCCACCAAGGCGGCGGAGACGCCGCCGTGCGGTGCCGCAAACCTCCTCTGCCCTTGACCCTGTGCCCCATGCTAGTACGAGTCCCCCTGGCGCTCATACTAGTGAAGCCCCCCTGCCAAGGTCACTGGTACCTCGTACCGGAGAACTTGACTGGGCTGAGCCAGCGGACCACGAGCCCGTGATTCCTGAGTTTGTTGGCGACTCAGGAATCAAAATTAACATTGTCGGGTTCACTGAAAAGGATTTTTCGGTCATTTTTCAGTGACGACTTTGTTAATTTGATGGTTACACAGACGAATCTGTATGCCCAACAGTTCGTCGCCGCTAACCCGGGCTCATTTTTAGCTAGACCCGGCGGCTGGACTCCAGTCGATGCAGCCGAAATGAGGACCTTTTGGGGCCTCGCGCTGCATATGGGTATAGTTAAAAAAAACCTGTGTCAGGCAATATTGGAGTGGGGACGTCTTTTACCAGACACCCCTCTACTGTATGGCCATGACACATCCCCGGTTCGAGGCCATTCGGAGATGTTTGCATTATGCTGATAATGCGGCATGTCCCCCCCGAACTGATCCTGCGTATGACCGCCTGTATAAAATCAGGCCGGTCATCAATCACTTCGGGGCCAGATTTTGGGAGGCCTATGTCCCGGGGCGGGAGGTCTCTATTGATGAGTCGCTCATCAGCTTCAAGGGGAGACTCAGCTTCCGGCAATACATCCCAACCAAGCAAGCGCGGTATGGCGTGAAGATGTATAAACTTTGCGAGAGTACCTCCGGGTACACTTGCAAGTTTATAGTGTATGAGGGACGAGATTCCCGTTTCGAACCCCCAGAATGTCCCCCCACTCTGGGTGTTAGAGGGAAAATCGTTTGGGGCCTTTTGCACCCATTGCTAGATAAAGGTTACCACCTTTATGTGGATAAATTTTATACTAGTATCCCTCTCTTCACATCCCTCGCCGCCAGATCCACGGTCGCTTGTGGGACAGTCCGGAAGAATCAAAGAGGCCTTCCGTCCCATCCCCTACATGCTCCTATCCCCCGGGGTGAGTCCCGTGCCTTTTCCCATGAGAACCTGTTGTTGGTCCGGTATAAGGACAAGAGGGATGTCCTTATGCTCACCACAATTCATGGGAATGGCAGCACCCCTGTCCCTGTGCGAGGTACCGCGGGACCGGTCCTCAAGCCTGATTGTATTCTGGACTACAATCAGTATATGGGGGGAGTTGATCTTTCTGATCAAGTCCTCAAGCCATATAATGCCATGCGGAAAACACGTGTATGGTATAAAAAGGTTGCGGTCTACATGGTACAGGTTGCCATGTACAACTCTTTTATACTGTACCAGAACGCTGGCAACACAGGGACATACCTGGAGTTCCAAGAGGTAGTTCTAAAGGCCCTCATCTTTGGTGACCGCCAAGGAGTGGGTAAGAGCACCTCTGGAATTTTAGGTCCCCGGATCGTCCCGGGCCAACACTTTCCTGGTGTGATCCCCAACACTAGAAGGTCGGGACGAACCCAGAAGAAATGCAGAGTGTGTTACAGGAAGGGGAGACGGAGGGACACCACCATTCAGTGTGACACTTGCCCAGATAATCCGGGCCTCTGCATAGACTGCTTCAGGGAGTATCACACTTCCATGGAGTACTAAATTTTCCATCCTTTGCCCTAATTTTCATTCCCCAGAATTCGGCTCCAATGTACCAGTCCAGGGTACATTGACTTCCAAATTTTATACCAAAATACCCTATCCCCCCCGCCCAAAAAAAAAAAAACCTTTTTCCCAATACTCCAATATTTTTTTTTTTCTTCCCCCTAAAAAATGGGTCATGGGTCACAGAGTCAACAGCATTGGAGGTTTGCAGTTGCCTCAAATGCGCAACGCTCTCTCTCTCCACCTGAGCGGGTTGCGCATTTGAGGTAACAGAATAGGGACGGCCCCACACATCCCCTTCCCAGAATGATGATTCAGAGTATAGGGTTTGGGGCGGGCATCATTTTTACTTTTGGCTGTACTCTGGGTCATCATTCTGGGAAAATAATTGGCATATCAGTACTAAAATTGCAATTTTCTTCCCCCCATAGTACACTTCATCCATTCCTGGAAAATAAATGAAGGGAACACCCGTCTGTTCCAAATCTCCACTTCACCCTATACATCTTCCCTAGGGGGGTGTACTGTTAATAGTATTCTCACATGTGGGTGTTCCTTTCTTGTATTTTCCTCTGAATGTATGTAACTGTTAGGTCCGTAACAAACATCTGCCTCAAATGCGAAGAGTTCTTGCTGAGCTCTGTCGTATTTCCAGGCGACAATTCGGAGTCACATGTTAGTTGTTCCCAGAAAGATGAAGCAGAGTATAGGTTGAAAATTGCAATTTTCAAAAGCTACCCTTCATCCATTCCTGGAAAATAAATTTAGGAAACACCTGTGCATTAAAAATGTCCTCTTTACCCCTATACCCATTCCTCAGGGTGGGTACTTTCTGTAATGGTGTCACATTTGGGTGTTTCATTTTTGTATTTTTCTCGGAATGTATGTAACCGTCAGCTACTGATATGCCATAGGTCACAAATACAAAGTGACCTCTATGACTTCTGAGCCTTGTTGTGCGCCCGTCCAGCACGTTACCCCATATGTGGATGTATTTTCATAGTCAGGGGAAAAAGTCCTCCAAAATTTGTAACCCAATTCCTCATATTACCCCATGTGAAAATGTTAAAAATTGGGTAACCCCAGCATTTTATTGTAAAAACATCTTATTTTTCAATTTATGGCCCATTTTTCAAAAAACCTGTGAGGTGTTATTTTCCACTGTACCCCTTGTTACGTTCATTGAGGGGTGTAGTTTCTAAAATTGTGTCACATGTGTTTTTTTTTTTTTTCTGTTGGGGGCTTTATAAATGCACTTGACCCCCGACTTCGATTTCAACAAAATTTCCCTCCTTCTATTCTGAGCATTGTAGTGCGTCCACAGAGCAATTTACATCCACATATGGGGTATTTTTTTTCTCAGACAAAGTTGTTCTACAAATTTTGGGGGCCTTTTGCCCTATTACCCAATGTGAAGATGAAATATTTGGGCTAACACTATCAATATAGTGCAAAAAAATAAAATTTTTCACTTTTACGGCCCATTGTTCAAAAAAAACTGTGAGGTGTAAGTACTTACTGTAACACTGTTACGTTCCCCAAGGGGTCTAGTTTCCAAAATGGTATGCCATGTTTTTTTTGTTTTTTTTTGCTGTCCTGGCACCATAGGGGCTTCCTAAATGCGGCATGCCCCCAGAGCAAAATTTTCTTCCTAAAAGCCAATTGTGACTACTTCTCTTCTGAGACCTGTAGAGCACTTTTCACCCCCATATGGGGTGTTTTCTGAATCGGGAGAAATTGGGCTTCAAATTTTGGGGGGTATTTTCTGCTTTAACCCTTTGTAAAAATGTAAAAATTTGGAGAAACCAAGCATTTTAGGTAAAATTATATATTTTTTTAACATATGCAAAAGTCGTGAAACCCCTGTGAGGTATTAAGGTTCACTTTACCCCTTGTTACATTCCCCAAGGGGTCTAGTTTCCAAAATGGTATGCCATGTGTTTTTTTTTGCTGTTTTGACACCCTAGGGGCTTCCTAAAGGTGACATGCCCCCCAAAAACCATTTCAGAAAAATGTTCTCTCCAAAATCCCCTTGTCGCTCCTTCCCTTCTGAGCCCTCTACTGCGCCCGCCGAACACTTTACATAGACATATGAGGTATGTGCTTACTCGAGAAAAATTGGGCTACAAATACAAGTAAAAATTTTCTCCTTTTACAACATGCAAAAATTCTAAAATTGGGTCTACAAGAACATGCGAGTGTAAAAAATGAAGATTTTGAATTTTCTCCTTCACTTTGCTGCTATTCCTGTGAAACACCTAAAGGGTTAAAACACTGACTGAATGTAATTTTGAATACTTTGGGGGGTGCAGTTTTTATAATGGGGTCATTTGTGGGGTATTTCTAATATGAAGACCCTTCAAATCCTCTTCAAATCTGAACTGGTCCCTGAAAAATATCGAGTTTGAAAATTTTGTGAAAAATTTGAAAATTGCTGCTGAACTTTGAAGCCCTCTGGTGTCTTCCAAAAGTAAAAATTCATAAATGTTATGATGTCAATATAAAGTAGACATATTGTATATGTGAATCAAAAATTTTTTTATTTTGAATATCCATTTTCCTTACAAGCAGAGAGCTTCAAATTAGAAAAATGCAAAATTTTCAATTTTTTCATCAAATTTGGGGATTTTTCACCAAGAAAGGATGCAAGTTACCATAAAATTTTACCACTAAGTTAAAAAAGAATATGTCACAAAAAAACAATCTCGGAATCAGAATGATAAGTAAAAGCATTCCAGAGTTATTAATGTTTAAAGTGAGAGTGGTCAGAATTGCAAAAAACGGCTGAGTCCTTAAGGTGAAAAAGGGCTCAGTCCTTAAGGGGTTAAATAAAAAAGTGCTGAGTGCTATGATGAAAATCCACCAGTAGATGGCAGTGTGTAACAGCCGAAGTAGAGACATTTACCATGTTTATGTACATTATTAGGCTAGTACAGGGGAGAGCGAGCGGGGATATAACGATCGCTGCTAACGGCTTTAGAACAAGCGCATATCCCGGGATGTACTCAGGAAATAAGGTAAGGAAAATAGGTAAACTGTCAGTTGAAAGAGTTAAATGGCTGCGAGTGGCATTAAATGAAGCATATAAGTATGAATATATCTTGATTAGTTGAAAGTGTATTTATTGTGTTTGTTTCCAAGGAATGAATGGGATAATTTTACAGTATCACTTCTGAGAGTTCATTAAGTCCATCCGGAACTAAAGTACCCATTCGATATATCCAATACATTTCTTTTCTTTTCTACTGTTCAATACGATTTGAGATATGTGTTGGAATTGCCTCTATGGGTATGATGGTTATAGGATGCTGTACATCAGGATGAGATTGTGCGCAATGCCTGGAGACTCCATGTAATAAAAATGTATTACGGATATTATAACAATGTTTATTTAATCGATTATGGAGGGGCTGTGTGGTGCGTCCTACATATTGTAGCGAACAGATACATTGTATAACATACATAACATGGTCTGATTGGCATGTTAATCTAGTTTTAATGTTAAATGTATCTCACGTTTTTTTAGAGGTCAGGAAACCGCATACGGGTCAAAAATGAGCCGACTGGAGTCAGCGTTTGACTCCGGTCGGCTCATTAAAGTAAATGGAGTTCAGTGCTGGTCCGGCTGGGATATGGGAGAGCCCGGTTTGCCCCTCCCCCAGCCGTATCTGGCACTCGTAATGTAAAAACAAAGTGTGAATGCAGTCTAAGACAGATCAAATGTTCTCATAGCCGAGGGCTCAGTATCTTAAAGGGGTTCTCCGGTGCTTAGACATCTTATCCCCTATCCAAAGGATAGGGGATAAGATGCCTGATCGCGGGAGTCCCGCCGCTGGGGACCCCCGTGATCTTGCACACAGCACCCCGTTTGTAATCAGTCCCCGGAGCGTGTTCTCTCCGGGTCTGATTACCGGCGACCACACGGCCGGCGGCGTGTGACGTCACGCCTCCGCCCCTGTGTGACGTCACGCTCCGCCCCTCAATGCAAGCCTACGGGAGGGGACGTGACAGCTCCGGGGACTGATTACAAACGGGGTGCCGCGTTCAAGATCCTGGGGTCCCCAGCGGCGGGAGTCCCGCGATCAGGCATCTTATCTCCTATCCTTTGGATAGGGGAAAAGATGTGTAAGCACCGGAGAACCCCTTTAATACTAGTTCTAGGCCCTCGTAGCAGGGGCAGACTATTATAATACAACCTCTTAATCTCTCTCAAATAATCCTACTTCAGGGTTAACACTTTGTAGTCCCTGTGCTGCTTCAGCAATTCTTATTTAGGTGCTTTTCATGTCACGGATGGTACTTGTCTGTCCCCCGGCTCCAGCTGTCTCTTCTGCTGCCCACTCTAAACCAGTGTTTCCCAACCAAGGGTGCCTCAAGCTGTCGCAAAACTGCAACTCCCAGCATGCCCGGACAGCCAACAGCTGTCCGGGCATGCTGGGAGTTGCAGTTTTGCGACAGCTGGATGCGCTCTGGTTGGAAAACACTGGTATAGTATATGGTGCAACATTCCGGGAATCTGATTGGTTGGATCCATTCCAGGAGTCGGATTGGTTGGATAAATACCGGCCATTGAATTGCCAGTATTTTTTATATAAAAATAACCGTCAGGGTCGGCAAAATAAAGGCTGTGCCGGTAAAATACTGGCCTGGTGGCTGATGTCGTTCCATGTGGCTCTATGGTGGCTGATGTCGTTCCATGTGGCTCTATGGTGGCTGATGTCGCTCTATGGTGGCTGATGTCGCTCCATGTGGCTCTATGGTGGCTGATGTCGCTCCATGTGGCTCTATGGTGGCTGATGTCACTCTATGTGGCTCTATGGTGGCTGATGTCGCTCTATGGTGGCTGATGTCGCTCTATGTGGCTCTATGGTGGCTGATGTCGCTCTATGTGGCTCTATGGTGGCTGATGTCGCTCTATGTGGCTCTATGGTGGCTGATGTCGCTCCATGTGGCTCTATGGTGGCTGATGTCGCTCCATGTGGCTCTATGGTGGCTGATGTCGCTCTATGTGGCTCTATGGTGGCTGATGTCGCTCTATGTGGCTCTATGGTGGCTGATGTGGCTCTATGTGGCTCTATGGTGGCTGATGTCGCTCCATGTGGCTCTATGGTGGCTGATGTCGCTCCATGTGGCTCTATGGTGGCTGATGTCACTCTATGTGGCTCTATGGTGGCTGATGTCGCTCTATGGTGGCTGATGTCGCTCTATGTGGCTCTATGATGGCTGATGTCGCTCTATGTGGCTCTATGGTGGCTGATGTCGCTCCATGTGGCTCTATGGTGGCTGATGTCGCTCCATGTGGCTCTATGGTGGCTGATGTCGCTCTATGTGGCTCTATGGTGGCTGATGTCGCTCCATGTGGCTCTATGGTGGCTGATGTCGCTCCATGTGGCTCTATGGTGGCTGATGTCGCTCCATGTGGCTCTATGGTGGCTGATGTCACTCTATGTGGCTCTATGGTGGCTGATGTCGCTCCATGTGGCTCTATGGTGGCTGATGTCGCTCTCACATCTCTCCACCAGTGGTGTGTCCTCACACAAGCCACGAATGCTGATGTCTCAACAAGTCACAGTTCACACCGGCAGTACACATTCATCACTTTCCGCCTATTTTAAAATAAGCATATAGACCGGGGGTCTCAAACTGGTGGCCCTCCAGATGATTTAAAACGTCAACTCCCAGCATGCCTGGACATGCCCAGACAGCCATTTTCTGCAGCTAATGTCTGTCGGGAATGCTGGGAGTTGAAGTTTTGCAACATCTGGAGGGCCACCAGTTTGAGACATCTGATGTAGACCCAACAATGTAATGGTCATAGAATAAGTTCCTCATGCTATTGCCTGTTTACTACCAAATAGCCTCATGGTCAGACTTCCTGGCCACCATGTTTTGTTAAACAGCACGCATACCCCAGCAATAAACCTAAACATATACGTTGTGCACAGTACTTTAAAGGGGTATTCTGGTGGAAAACTTTTTTTTTTTTTTTAAGTCAACTGGTGCCAGAAAGTTTAAAAGATTTGTAAATTAATTCAATTGAAAAAAAATCTTAATCCTTCCAGTACTTATTAGTGGCTGTATTCTCCAGAGGTTCTTTTCTTTTGGATTTCTTTTCTGTCATGACCACAGTGCCCACTGCTGACACCTCTGTCCATGTCAGGAACTGTCCAGAGCAGGAGAAAATCCCCATAGCAAACATATGCTGCTCTGGACAGTTCCTAAAATGGACAGAGGTGTCAGGAGAGAGCACTGTGGTCATGAAAGAAATGAAATCCTAAAAGAAAAGAATTTTCTCTGTAATATATAGCCACTAATAAGTACTGGAAGGATTAAGATTTTTTAATAGAAGTAATTTACAAATCTACTAAAAGTAAAAAAGAAACAACAGTGGCACCGATACCTTAGGCCTCCTAAGACCACGAGATGGAGACGACGTCCCGCTAGTCTGGAAATCCACCCTGGCAACGGAGGTGCTAGGACAATAAAGACCGTAGTCACCAAATAATAGTAAATGAAGAAAAAAGGTGTCCTGCACTCAACGCTTCAGTCCAGGTAATCCTGCTCCCATCTCGGGTCGCGACTCGAACACGGAGGACATGGATAGTGGAGCGCTCAGAGGCGACTGCCGGCGGTTTCACGCATAGGAATGCGCTTCATCCGGCCTCGTTAACGTCATCGCGCTGTGCGAATTATAAAGGTGCAGCTGGTGAGTCACATGATTCCAGGTGAACTCTCACCCCGTGTTGCATTAAGAAATGAACGGAACAGAAACCACATAAGGAAGCAAAAAGCAAGTTAGGTAAGTACATCACTACTAATAGACCTAGAACTGCCCTGAATAAAGGGAAATTTATAAAAAAAGGGGAAAAATCTAGTTTATCATTTAACCCTAACGGCCCCTGCGCGTCAAGGCGCAATATCCATCGCGCCTCAGCACGCAGGAGCAGGCGGCGTCTATCTCCTCCAGAAGGGTGACAAGGGATTGTTTCAAGACCTCCAAATTTTAACGTGGTGCAATTGCCACCATGTATGGATTGCATATGCTGGACAAATGTTGGGGATCCGCCTCCTTTACGAACTGAGTACATATGCTCTCGTACTCGAGCCCGGAGTTGTCTCTCGGTTTTTCCAATATAAAAGAATTGGCAACTACAACATAAAAAATATACAACAAAGGTGCTCCGGCAGGTGATGAGGTGTTTTATTTCAAAAACATAACTCCCTAATTTGATAGAAATCGCATTGATGTTATGAGGGCATTGAGGACAGAAACCGCAATTCTTATTCCCTTTCGGGGCTATACCAGACAACCAAGTCTCCTTGGGATGTGCTTCTCTATTAAACTTCTGACCCTTCAATAAATGAGCGATCGTCTTGTTTTTTCTGAAGGTCACTGTAGGTCTATTCTGGACTGTATTCACAATATCTGGATCTGCCATGAGTAGATGCCAGTTCTTGGTGATGGCAGATTTAATGACATGATTCAAAGGGCTGTTTTTAAAAGCAAACATGAATCTTGAATTCTGTTCAGTAGTAGACTGAAAATCTTTTATCTTATTTTTTGAATCTATAAGTAAGTCCTCTCTGTTTTTAGTTGCAGCTCTCCTGTAAGCTCGTGCCAATACTTCATTAGGATACTGACGCTGTCTAAAGCGTGTAAGTAAGTGTCCTGCTTGTTCCTCATAATCAGACTGCTTGCTATTATTTCTTTTTAGACGTAGAAGCTGGCTGTACGGAATAGAATTTTTAGTTTCAATAGGGTGGGAGCTCTTATAGTGTAAAAGAGCATTTCTTGCCACTTCTTTCCTATAGCCTCGTGCCAGAAGCTGGTTATTCTCCACGTATAGTTTAAGATCCAAAAATTCAAGGCTATCTCCTCCAAAAACACTCGTAAAAGCCATGTTCATGGCATTGACGTTAAGATAGGCTACAAAATCCCCCCCAGTGTGTTTGAGGATTTTGTTACTGTGCCAGTGTAGTGAAGAAAAATGGCAAAAAGGTACTGTACCCTTTCCTACCCTCTGTTACCCCTTCTTAACCCCGTCCACCCCCTGTCTATCCCTGTCACCCATGTCCACCCCTCCCTGTCCACCCCCCTGTAACACATGTCTACCCCCCTATTCACCCCTCTATCCCTTTGTCACCCCTCTTTTATCCCCCTTGTCATCCTTGTCCACCCCCGTTATCCCTGTTCACCCCCATATCTCCCGTGTCCACCATCCTGTCATCCATGTCCACCTTGGCCACCTCTGTCCATTCCTCTGCAACACACGTTTCCCCCCCCATCCACCCCTCTGACCACCCCCCAGTCCACATCTGTCACCATTGTCCCTCCACCCTAATCACCCCTCTGTCCCTCCTGTCATCCATGTCCACCTTGGCCATCCCCCCTCTGTCACCCATGTACACTCCTCTACCCCCCATTCCATAGACTTGCATACGGGGGGGCGGGGGGGGGGGGGGGGGGGGAGAGGTCATGATACTCTGGCCCCTGTTTGTGAGCTGGCACCGCTGTGTGCAGCTCAAACAGGTGGGTGGCGAATACAAGATTGCGGGGGTCCCCAGCGGCGGGACCCCCATGGGGAGACATCATATCCCCTATCCTTTGGATAGGGTATAAGATGTCTCAGGGCCGGAGTACCCCTTTACGATGTTAGCCGAGCTTTCTTACAATCTTACTGAGGAACCTTCTGACAATATTTTACCATTTCTTCTCACACTGTATGGTCACTGCAATTCTCTGTAAAGACGAGGTTACTCATTCCATTAACCCCTTAAGGACCCGGGCTTTTTCCGTTTTTTCATTTTCAATTTTTCCTCCTTAACTTTAAAAAATCATAACTGTAAAATTTTTTCCTAAAATTCTATATGATGGCTTATTTTTTGCGTCACCAATTCTTCTTTGTAATGACATTAGTCATTTTACCCAAACATCTACATTGAAACGGGAAAAAAAATCAATGTGCGACAAAATTGATGAAAAAAAACTCTATTTTGTAAGTTTTGGGGGCTTCCGTTTTTACGTAGTACATTTTTTGGCAAAAATGACACCTTATCTTTATTCTGTAGGTCCATACGGTTAAAATGATACCCTACTTGTATAGGTTTGATTTTGTATCACTTCAGAAAAAAATCCTGACTACATGCAGGAACATTTATACGTTTAAAATGGTCATATTCTGACCCCTATAACTTTTTTATTTTTCTGTGTTCAGGGTGCTATGAGAGCTATTTTTTTGCGCCGTGGTCTGAAGTTTTTAGCTGTATCATTTTTGTTCTGATCAGGCTTATTGATCACTTTTTATTAACTTTTTTGTGGTATAAAAAGTGATCAAAAATGCGCTATTTTGGACTTTGGAATTTTTTTGCCCATACGCCATTGAACGTGCGGTTTAAAAAGCAGTATATTTTTATAATTCGGACATTTCTGCACGCGATGATACCACATATGTTTATTTTTATTTACACTGTGTTTTTTTTATTCTTGGAAATGCCGGGTGATTCAAACTTTTATTAGGGGAAGGGATAATTGAAAGGGTTAATGATTTTTTTTTTTTTTACACTTCTCTTATGCAATATTATAGCTCCTACAGGGCGGGCTATAACATTGCATTAACTGATCTTTACCACTGATTGATGCATCTCCATAGGAATGGATCAATCAGTGTTTTCGGCGATTGGATGCTCAAGTCTGGATCTCAGGCTTGAAGCATTCATTCGGCGATCGGACAGCACAGGAGAAGGTGAGAAGACCTCCTCCTGTGCTACAGCTGTTCGGGATGCCGACATTATACCGCGATGATCCCGAACAGCTCCCTGAGCTAGCCGGGCACTTTTACTTTCGTTTTTAGCTGCGCGGCTCAGCTTTGAGCGCGCGGCTAAAGGGTTAATAGCGCGCGGCACTGCGATCAGTGCCGCGCGCTGTTAGATGCGGGTCCCGGCTTCACTATGACGCCGGGCCCACCGCCATATGATGCGGGGTCCTTAAGAGGTTAAAGTGGTACTCCAGTGGAAAACCAGATTTATTTTTTAAATCAACTGGTACCAGAAAGTTTAACAGATTTGAAAATTACTTCCATTTAAAAATCTTAATCCTTCCAGTACTTATAAGATGCTGTATGCTCTAGAGGTATTCTGTCTGACCACAGTGCTCTCTGCTGACATCTCTGTCCATGTCAGGAACCGTCCAGAGCAGGATAGGTTTGCTATTGGAATATGCTTCTGCTCCAGACAGTTCCTGACATGGGCAGAGGTGGCAGCAGAGAGCACTGTGGTCAGACAGAAAGGAAATTCAAAAAGAAAAGAACTTCCTCTGTAGTATACAGCAGCTGAGAAGTACTGGAAGGATTAGGATTTTTTTTTATAGAACTAATTTCCAGTGGAATACGCCTTTAGGGGTATGAAGTTCTTTATGGGAGAAGCACAGTTACTTATGAGTGTCCATGGGAGGTTATGCCTTATGTTTATGTCTACCATGCTACTGTGGTGTCCCAGTAAAGGTACATTTTGTCAAGGTATTTTAGGACCTGTCAGATTGAGACCTCCAGTGTCCTGGGGGCTCCCCTGCAGGGACTCAACCATTTCTAATCTGTATTTTCACTGTTATAATTTAGCAATCCGTTAATAGGTGTCTGTAGCTTTAAGTATGTTGCCTAGCAACCTCAGGCTTAGTTAGGGTATGTGAGAGTGGAGGACTGAGGGCTAGACTGAACTTTTGTGTAAGGTGTTATATTATGTTATCACTTGTATGTAACTTTATTGTAAATCCTAAAGGGGATACAGACAACTCTATGATCCACAGCTGCCTGGCCAATGGGCTTTAGTTCAGCCTTCCCTTATAAAGGGTGGCATTTCCTGTGAGAGGAATAGAGGAGGAGTAAAGCAATTCATTCAGTTCAGAGTACAGAGTGAAGAATCCGCAGAGGAGTGAGAGCAAAGATGAGAGAGAGAGAGAGATAAGAAAAGCATGAAGAAACCCCAACTAATATCAAGCCTTTACTTCAGCCTTGATCAGAGAATTCCTAAAGGACAATTCATTATCTTTCGGCGAAAAGCCACAAATCTACCGACACTTCAGTAAGTGACTTTGATCTCAAACCTAATATAGCGCAGACCTAAAACTCCTAGTCCGGCCGTAAGAGCCAAGCATATATGCAATATCAAGTCCAGGCACTGCAAGCTGTGTGGTCCTCTAGAGACTGTCTGTTAAACCTTTGGGAGACTTTGGTTGAGCGCTGTGGAGATTGTACCACCTATCTTCAAGTTAGTAAAGCCTCCGTTAAACTGCAACCTAGTGTGGAGTCAATTCTTTCCTTGCTAGCCTGTGGGGAGACGGAGTTCCCTGGACCTGTAGTACCCCGGGAGATACCAAGACTACAGTGGCTTCACGTGACATTAAGGATTAATACCATCCGACCCTGGGTTCATAACCCCCCCCAAGAACCAAGTAGCTAACCCCAGCATAGTGGCGGTCACGGGTTTCACTCGTGGTTACCACACTACCAACCAAAAGAGTACAGTTTGTGTTGGTGGAAAATGCACTGAGCAATGGGGCAGTCAACGTGGTGGAACCTGGAGGCCTGTTTGTCTGTCAGTGTTAAGGTTTCTGCCAGTGGGCACGTCAGAGAGAGCACTGGTAACCAGATAGGACAGGGTGAGGGACAATCAAGGGCCAGCTATCACCAACAGACCACTGCAGACAGTGAACATTAGAGAGGAAGAAATGTGAGGAGGGGGGTCAGCAAAATGTGCAAGAACCCCTTGAATTGACAGGTGCCCTCCATACAAAAAGCTTATTTGTTGCAATGCCAAGAAATCTTACATTTGTGTTAACCATTCGGGTCTTATATACGAAACATTTAAAGGGGTACTTTTTTTTTTTATCAACTGGTGCCAGAAAGTTAAACAGATTTGTAAATTACTTCTATAAAAAAATCTTAATCCTTCCAGTACTTATTAGTGGCTATATATTACAGAGAAAATTCTTTTCTTTTAGGATTTCAATTCTTTCATGACCACAGTGCTCTCTGCTGACACCTCTGTCCATTTTAGGAACTGTCCAGAGCAGCATATGTTTGCTATGGGGATTTTCTCCTGCTCTGGACAGTTCCTGACATGGACAGAGGTGTCAGCAGTGGGCACTGTGGTCATGACAGAAAAGAAATCCAAAAAGAAAAGAACCTCTGGAGAATACAGCCACTAATAAGTACTGGAAGGATTAAGATTTTTTTTCAATAGAATTAATTTACAAATCTTTTAAACTTTCTGGCACCAGTTGACTTAAAAAGAAAAAAGTCCACCAGAATACCCCTTTAACCCCTTAAGGACCCAGCCATTTTACACCTTAGGACCCGGCCATTTTTTGCACATCTGACCACTGTCACTTTAAACATTAATAACTCTGGAATGCTTTTAGTTATCATTCTGATTCCGAGATTGTTTTTTCGTGACATATTCTACTTTAACTTAGTGGTAAAAATTTTTGGTAACTTGCATCCTTTCTTGGTGAAAAATCCCAAAATTTGATGAAAAATGTGAAAATTTTGCATTTTTCTAACTTTGAAGCTCTCTGCTTGTAAGGAAAATGGATATTCCAAATATTATTTTATTTTATTCACATATACAATATGTCTACTTTATGTTTGCATAATAAAATTGACGAGTTTTTACTTTTGGAAGACATTAGAGGGCTTCAAAGTTCAGCAGCAATTTTCCAATTTTTCACAAAATTTCCAAAATCACAATTTTTCAGGGACCAGTTCAGGTTTGAAGTGGATTTGAAGGGTCTTCATCTTAGAAATACCCCACAAATGACCCCATTATAAAAACTGCACCTCCCAAAATATTCAAAATGACATTCAGTCAGCATTTTAACCCTTTAGGTGTTTCACAGGAATAGCAGCAAAGTGAAGGAGAAAATTCACAATTTCCATTTTTTACACTCGCATGTTCTTGTAGACCCAATTTTTGAATTTTTACAAGGGGTAAAAGGAGAAAATGTATACTTCTATTTGTAGCCCAATTTCTCTCGACTAAGCACATACCTCATATGTCTATGTAAAGTGTTCGGCGGGCGCAGTAGAGGGCTCAGAAGGGAAGGAGCAACAAGGGGATTTTGGAGCGTACGTTTTTCTGAAATGGTTTTTGGGGGGCATGTCCCATATAGGAAGCCCCTATGGTGCCAGGACAGCAAAAAATACCCACATGGCATACCATTTTGGAAACTAGACCCCTTGAGGAACGTAACAAGGAATAAAGTGAGCCTTAATACCCCACAGGTGTTTCACGACTTTTGCATATGTAAAAAAAATTTAAAAAATTTCAATAAAATGTGTGCTTCCCCCCAAATTTCACATTTTTGCAAGGGTTAATAGCAGAAAATAGCCCCCAAAATTTGTAACCCCATCTCTTCTGAGTATGGAGGTACCCCATAAGTTGACATGAAGTGCACTATGGGCGAACTACAATGCTCAGAAGAGAAGGAGTCATATTTGGCTTTTTGAGAGCAAATTTTGCTCGGGGGCATGTCGCATTTAGGAAGCCCCTATGGTGCCAGGACAGCAAAAATAACCCCCACATGGCATACCACATTGGAAACGAGACCCCTTGAGGAACGTAACAAGGGGTACAATGAGCATTTACCCCCCACTGGTGTCTGTCAGATCTTTGGAACAGTGGGCTGTACAAAATTTTTAATTTGCGCAGCCCACTGTTCCAAAGATCTGTCAGACACCAGTGGGGTGTAAATTCTCACTGCACCCCTCATTACATTCCGTGAGGGGTGTAGTTTCCAAAATGGGGTCACAAGTGTTTTTTTTTTTTTTTTTTTTTTGCGTTTGTCAAAACCGCTGTAACAATCAGCCACCCCTGTGAAAATCGCCTCAAATGTACATGGTGCACTCTCCCTTCTGGGCCTTGTTGTGCGCCCCCAGAGCACTTTGCGCCCACATATGGGGTATCTCCGTAGTCGGGAGAAGTTGCATTACAAATTGTGGTGGGCTTTCTTCCCTTTTACCTCTTGTCAAAATGAAAAGTATAGGGCAACACCAGCATGTTAGTGTAAAAAAATTTTTTTTTTTTACACTAACATGCTGGTGTAGACCCCAATTTCACCTTTTCATAAGGGGTGAAAGGAGAAAAAGCCCCCCAAAATTTGTAAGGCAATTTCTCCCGAGTACGTCGATACCCCGTATGTGACCCTAAACTGTTGCCTTGAAATACGACAGGGCTCCGAAGTGAGAGAGCGCCATGCGCATTTGAGGCCTGAATTAGGGATTTGCATTGGGGTGGACATAGGGGTATTCTACGCCAGTGATTCCCAAACAGGGTGCCTCCAGCTGTTGCAAAACTCCCAGCATGCTTGGACAGTCAACGGCTGTCCGGCAATACTGGGAGTTGTTGTTTTGCAACAGCTGGAGGCTCCATTTTGAAAACAGTGGCGTACCAGACGTTTTTCATTTTTATTGGGGAAGGAGGGGGGCTGTGTAGGGCTATGTGTATATGTAGTGTTTTTTACTTTTTATTTTATTTTGTATTAGTGTAGTGTAGTGTTTTTAGGGTACAGTCACACGGGCAGGGGGGTTACAGCAATTTTCCCGCTGCGAGTTTGAGCTGCCGCGCAAAATTTGCTGCATCGCAAACTTGCAGCCTGATACTCACTGTAAGCCAACTGCCCATGTGAATGTACCCTGTACATTCACAAGGGGGGGACCTCCAGCTGTTGCAAAACTACAACTCCCAGCATGCACAGTCTATCAGTGCATGCTGGTAGTTATAGTTTTGCAACAGCTGGAGGCACACGGGTTGGGAAACACTGAGTTAGGAAACAGACAATGGTTCCCAACCAGTGTGCCTCCTGTTGTTGCAAAACCACAACTCCCAAACATTCTCAGGCATGCTGGGAGTAGTAGTTCGGCAACATCTTTAGAGCCAGATGTTGCCGAACTACAACTCCCAGCATGCTTGGAGTTGTAGTTTGCAACATCTGGAGGACTACAGTTTGCAGACCACTACTACAGTGGTTCCCAATCTGTGCCCTTCCAGATGTTGCAAAACTACAACTCCCAGTATGCCAAAACTGTCCAGGCATGCTGGGAGTTGTAGTTCTGCAACATCTGAAGGGCCAGATGTTACAGAACTACAACTCCCAGCATGCCTGGACAGTAAGGGCATGCTGAGGATGTGTAGTTTTGCAACATCTGGAAGGGCACAGTGGTCTCCAAACTGTGGACCTCCAGATGTTGCAAAACTGCAACTCCCAGCATGCCCAGACGCCAAGGGCTGTCTGGGCATGCTGGGAGTTGTAGTATATAGGGTCCCAATACAGCAATGCATGTCGCTTTACGGCGACGTGCATTGCTGTAAAGGGCCCGACCGCGGCTGAAGATCTACTCACCTGTCGCCGCCGCCGCCATCTTCCCCGCCGGGATCCGGGTCTTCAGGGACAAGGTAAGTACCGGGGCCGGTCCCCAGCACTCCCCCGTCCCCCGCCGCATCCTCCGGTCTTCCTCCCATCCTCTCCGGACTTCAAGGGGCCGGGCAGGACGGGAGGAAGTAACCGCCCCCCCCCTCCTGCGATTGATCAGTTAACTAACCGACAGATCGCAGGGGATCGGAGGAGGTGGCCGGCTTGCCTCCTCGCTCCTAGGCTCCAGCATGGTCCTGGCTGTCTGTGACAGCCGGGATCATGCGAAATTACCGGGCGGTCGGGTCCCAGAGACCCGATCAGCCCGGTATCGCCGCAGATCGCAAGGGCGATTTCCCTTGCGATTTGCGGCGAACGCCGACATGGGGGGCATACATGGCCCCCCTCGGCGTTTGCCCTGGATCCCTGCTGAAGGATTTCAGCAGGGATCCGCTTCCGATCTCCGCCGGGTGAGCGGCGGAGACCAGGAAAAGACATGACGTATGCATACGTCATGGGTCCTTAAGACCCAGGGTGTGATGGCGGATGCATACGTCATGGGTCCTGAAGAGGTTAAAGTACTGTGCACAACGTATATGTGGTTTATTGCTGGGGTATGCGTGCTGTTTAACAAAACATGGTGGCCGGGAAGTCTGACCATGAGGCTATTTGGTAGTAAATAGGCAATAGCATGAGGAACTTATTCTATGACCATTACATTGTTGGGTCTACATCAGATGTCTCAAACTGGTGGCCCTCCAGATGTTGCAAAACTTCAACTCCCAGTATTCCCGACAGACATTAGCTGCAGAAAATGGCTGTCTGGGCATGTCCAGGCATGCTGGGAGTTGACGTTTTAAATCATCTGGAGGGCCACCAGTTTGAGACCCCCGGTCTATATGCTTATTTTAAAATAGGCGGAAAGTGATGACTGTGTACTGCCGGTGTGAACTGTGACTTGTTGAGACATCAGCATTCGTGGCTTGTGTGAGGACACACCACTGGTGGAGAGATGTGAGAGCGACATCAGCCACCATAGAGCCACATGGAGCGACATCAGCCACCATAGAGCCACATAGAGTGACATCAGCCACCATAGAGCCACATAGAGTGACATCAGCCACCATAGAGCCACATGGAGCGACATCAGCCACCATAGAGCCACATGGAGCGACATCAGCCACCATAGAGCCACATAGAGCGACATCAGCCACCATAGAGCCACATGGAGCGACATCAGCCACCATAGAGCCACATGGAGCGACATCAGCCACCATAGAGCCACATGGAGCGACATCAGCCACCATAGAGCCACATAGAGCGACATCAGCCACCATAGAGCCACATAGAGCGACATCAGCCACCATAGAGCCACATGGAGCGACATCAGCCACCATAGAGCCACATGGAGCGACATCAGCCACCATAGAGCCACATAGAGCGACATCAGCCACCATAGAGCCACATGGAGCGACATCAGCCACCATAGAGCCACATGGAGCGACATCAGCCACCATAGAGCCACATGGAACAACATCAGCCACCATAGAGCCACATAGAGCGACATCAGCCACCATAGAGCCACATAGAGCGACATCAGCCACCATAGAGCGACATCAGCCACCATAGAGCGACATCAGCCACCATAGAGCCACATAGAGCGACATCAGCCACCATAGAGCCACATGGAGCGACATCAGCCACCATAGAGCCACATGGAGCGACATCAGCCACCATAGAGCCACATAGAGCGACATCAGCCACCATAGAGCCACATAGAGCGACATCAGCCACCATAGAGCCACATAGAGCGACATCAGCCACCATAGAGCCACATGGAGCGACATCAGCCACCATAGAGCCACATGGAGCGACATCAGCCACCATAGAGCGACATCAGCCACCATAGAGCCACATGGAGCGACATCAGCCACCATAGAGCCACATCAGCCACCATAGAGCCACATGGAACAACATCAGCCACCATAGAGCCACATGGAACGACATCAGCCACCAGGCCAGTATTTTACCGGCACAGCCTTTATTTTGCCGACCCTGACGGTTATTTTTATATAAAAAATACTGGCAATTCAATGGCCGGTATTTATCCAACCAATCCGACTCCTGGAATGGATCCAACCAATCAGATTCCCGGAATGTTGCACCATATACTATACCAGTGTTTCCCAACCAGAGTGCATCCAGCTGTCGCAAAACTGCAACTCCCAGCATGCCCGGACAGCTGTTGGCTGTCTGGGCATGCTGGGAGTTGCAGTTTTGCGACAGCTGGAGGCACCCTTGGTTGGGAAACACTGGTTTAGAGTGGGCAGCAGAAGAGTCAGCTGGAGTCGGGGGACAGACAAGTACCATCCGTGACATGAAAAGCACCTAAATAAGAATTGCTGAAGCAGCACAGGGACTACAAAGTGTTAACCCTGAAGTAGGATCATCTGAGAGAGATTAAGAGGTTGTATTATAATAGTCTGCCCCTGCTACGAGGGCCTAGAACTAGTATTAAAGGGGTTCTCTGGTGCTTACACATCTTTTCCCCTAACCAAAGGATAGGGGATAAGATGCCTGATCGCGGGACTCCCGCCGCTGGGGACCCCAGGATCTTGAACGCGGCACCCCGTTTGTAATCAGTCCCCGGAGCTGTCACGCCCCTTCCCGTAGGCTTGCATTGAGGGGCGGAGCGTGACGTCACACAGGGGCGGAGGCGTGACGTCACACGCCGCCGGCCGTGTGGTCGCCGGTAATCAGACCCGGAGAGAACACGCTCCGGGGACTGATTACAAACGGGGTGCTGTGTGCAAGATCACGGGGGTCCCCAGCGGCGGGACTCCCGCGATCAGGCATCTTATCCCCTATCCTTTGGATAGGGGATAAGATGTCTAAGCACCGGAGAACCCCTTTAAGATATTGAGCCCTCGGCTATGAGAACATTTGATCTGTCTTAGACTGCATTCACACTTTGTTTTTACATTACGAGTGCCAGATACGGCTGGGGGAGGGGCAAACCGGGCTCTCCCGTATCCCAGCCGGACCAGCACTCAACTCCATTTACTTTAATGAGCCGACCGGAGTCAAACGCTGACTCCGGTCGGCTCATTTTTGACCCGTATGCGGTTTCCTGACCTTTAAAAAAAACGGGAGATACATTTAACATTAAAACTAGATTAACATGCCAATCAGACCATGTTATGTATGTTATACAATGTATCTGTTCGCTACAATATGTAGGACGCACCACACAGCCCCTCCATAATCGATTAAATAAACATCGTTATAATATCCGTAATACATTTTTATTACATGGAGTCTCCAGGCATTGCGCACAATCTCATCCTGATGTACAGCATCCTATAACCATCATACCCATAGAGGCAATTCCAACACATATCTCAAATCGTTTTGAACAGTAGAAAAGAAAAGAAATGTATTGGATATATCGAATGGGTACTTTAGTTCCGGATGGACTTAATGAACTCTCAGAAGTGATACTGTAAAATTATCCCATTCATTCCTTGGAAACAAACACAATAAATACACTTTCAACTAATCCAGATATATTCATACTTATATGCTTCATTTAATGCCACTCGCAGCCATTTAACTCTTTCAACTGACAGTTTACCTATTTTCCTTACCTTATTTCCTGAGTACATCCCGGGATATGCGCTTGTTCTAAAGCCGTTAGCAGCGATCGTTATATCCCCGCTCGCTCTCCCCTGTACTAGCCTAATAATGTACATAAACATGGTAAATGTCTCTACTTCGGCTGTTACACACTGCCATCTACTGGTGGATTTTCATCATAGCACTCAGCACTTTTTTATTTAACCCCTTAAGGACTGAGCCCTTTTTCACCTTAACCCCTTGGGGACGGAGCCCATTATGACCCTAAAGACGGGAGCATTTTTTGCAAATCTGACCAAATTCCGAGATTGTTTTTTTCGTGACATATTCTACTTTATGTTAGTGGTAAATTTTCGGCGATACTTGCATCCTTTCTTGGTGAAAAATTTGAAAATTTCATGAAAAATTTGAAAATTTAGCATTTTTCTAACTTTGAAGCTCTCTGCTTATAAGGAATATGGATATTCCAAATAAATTATATATTGATTCACATATACAATATGTCTACTTTATGTTTGCATCATAAAATTGATGAGTTTTTACTTTTGGAAGACATCAGAGGGCTTCAAAGTTCAGCAACAATTTTCCAATTTTTCGCAAAATTTTCAAAATCGGAATTTTTCAGGGACCAGTTCAGGTTTGATGTGGATTTGAAGGGTCTTCTGGTTAGAAATACCCGATAAATGACCCCATTATAAAAACTGCACCCCTCAAAGTATTCAAAATGACATTCAGTAAGTGTGTTAACCCTTTAGGTGTTTCACAGGAATAGCAGCAAAGTGAAGGAGAAAATTCAAAATCTTCATTTTTTACACTGGCATGTTCTTGTAGACCCAGTTTTTGAATTTTTACAAGGGGTAAAAGGAAAAAAATCCTCTAAAAATTTGTAACCCAATTTCTCTCGAGTAAAAAAATACCTCATATGTGTATGTCAAGTGTTCGGCGGGCGCAGTAGAGGGCTCAGAAGCGAAGGAGCAACAGGGGGATTTAGGAGAGTGAGTTTTTCTGAAATGGTTTTTGGGGGGCATGTCCCATTTAGGAAGCCCCTATGGTGCCAGGACAGCAAAAAAAACCACATCGCACACTATTATGGAAACGACACCCCTCAAGGAACGTAACAAGGGGTACGGTGAGCCTTAACACCCCACAGGTATTTGACAACTTGTTGTTAAAGTCGGATGTGTAAATTAAAAAAAAATATTTTTCCACTAAAATGCTGGGTTTTCCCCAAATTTTACTTTTTTACAAAGGGTAGTAGGAGAAAATGCCCCCCCAAAATTTGTAACCCCATTTCTTCTGAGTATGGAAATACCCCATGTTTGGACGTCCAGTGCACTGCGAGCGAACTACAATGCTCAGAAGAGAAGGAGCACCATTGAGCTTTTAGAGAGATAATTTGTTTGGAATGGAAGTCGGGGGCCATGTGCATTTACAAAGCCCCCCGTGGTGCCAGAACAGTGGACCCCCCACATGTGACCCCATTTTGGAAACTACACCCCTCACGGAATGTAATAAGGGGTACAGTGAGTATTTACACCCTACTGGCGTTTGACAGATATTTGGAACAGTGGGCTGTGCAAACAAAAAAATTTAATTTTCCATTTTCACGTACCACTGTCCCAAAAATCTGTCAGACCCCTGTGGGGCGTAAATGCTCACTGTACCCCTTATTACATTCCGTGAGGGGTGTAGTTTCCAAAATGGGGTCACATGTGGGTATTTATTTTTTTGCATTTATGTCAGAACCGCTGTAAAATCAGCCACCCCTGTGCAAATCACCAATTTCGGCCTCAAATGTACATAGTGCGCTCTCACTCCTGAGCCTTGTTGTGCGCCCGCAGAGCATTTTACGCCTACATATGGGGTATTTCCGTACTCAGGAGAAATTGCGTTACAAATTTTGGGGGTCTTTTTTTCCTTTTACCTCTTGTGAAAATAAAAAGTAAAGGGCAACACCAGCATGTTAGTGTAAAATTTTTTTTTTTTACACTAACAGGCTGGTGTAGACCCCAACTTTTCCTTTTCATAAGGGGTAAAAGGAGAAAAAGCCCCCCAAATTTGTAGTGCAATTTCTCCCGAGTACAGAGATACCCCATATGTGGCCCTAAACTGTTTCCTTGAAATACGACAGGGCTTCAAAGTGAGAGAGCGCCATGCGCATTTGAGGACTAAATTAGGGATTGCATAGGGGTGGACATAGGGGTATTCTACGCCAGTGATTCCCAAACAGGGTGCCTCCAGCTGTTGCTAAACTCCCAGCATGCCTGAACAATCAGTGGCTGTCCAGAAATGCTTGGAGTTGTAGTTTTGCAACAGCTGGAGGCTCCGTTTTGGAAACACTGCTGTACAATACGTTTTTCATTTTTATTGGGGGGGGGGGGGGGGGGGACAGTGTAAGGGGGTGTATATGTAGTGTTTTACTCTTTATTAGGTGTTAGTGTAGTGTAGTGTTTTTAGGGTACATTCACACTGGCGGGTTACGGTGAGTTTCCCGCTAGGAATTTGCGCTGCGGTGAAAAATTTGCCGCAGCTCATACTTGAAGCAGGAAACTTGCTGGAAACCCGCCCGTGTGAATGCACCCTGTATGTTCACATGGGGGGGGGGGGGGGGGGCAAACCTCCAGCTGTTTCAAAACTACAACTCCCAGCATGCACGGTCTGTCAGTACATGCTGGGAGTTGTAGTTTTGCAACAGCTGGAGGCACACTGGTTGGAAAACCTTCAGTTAGGTTCTGTTACCTAACTCAGTATTTTCCAACCAATGAGCCTCCAGCTGTTGCAAAACTACAACTCCCAGCATGCACGGTCTGTCAGTACATGCTGGGAGTTGTAGTTTTGAAACAGCTGGAGGCACACTGGTTGGAAAATACTGAGTTGGGTTCTGTTACCTAACTCAGTATTTTCCAACCAGTGTGCCTCCAGCTGTTGCAAAACTACAATTCCCAGCATGTCTGATCACAGAAGGGCATGCTGGGAGATGTAGTTATGCAACAGCTGGAGGTACGCAACTACAACTCCCAGCATGCCGAGACAGCTGTTTTCTGTGTGGGCATGCTGGAATTTGTAGTTTTGCAACATCTGGAGTGCTACAATTTAGAGACCACTGAACAGTGATCTCCAAACTGTGGACCTCCAGATGTTGCAAAACTACAACTCCCAGCATGCCCAGACAGCAAACAGCTGTGTGGGCATGCTAGGAGTTGTAGTTTTGCAAGATCTAGAGGGCAGTATAGAGATCACTGTGCAGTGGTCTCTAAACTGCAGACCTCCAGCTGTTGCAAAACTACAAATTCCAGCATGCCCACACAGCAAACAGCTGTCTGGGCATGCTGGGAGTTGTAGTTTTGCAACATCTGGAGGGCTACAGTCTAGAGACCACTATAGTGGTCTCAGACTGTAGCCCTCTAGATGTTGCTAGGCAACTACTCACCGACTTCCGTCGCATCCGGGAGCCGTCCTCTTCTGCCGCACGCCACTGCCGATCTCCGTCGCCGACCGCCGATCCCCGTCGCTCCGCTGCCTCCGGAGGGGTAAGTGGACGTCGGCGCCCGGTCCTCTTCATTTTCCCCGTTCTGCCCCGCCTATTGTGGGAGGGCAGAACGGGGAAACCGAAAGTAAACCCCTCCGCCCCTGATCTGCTATTGGTGGTAGCGTCTAGACCACCAATAGCAGAAATAGGAGGGGTGGCAACTCTGCCACCTCACTCCTATCGCTTTAGGGGGATCGTGGGTGTCTTAGACACCCGCGATCCCCCTTCTATTCCGGGTCACCGGGTCACCATAGACCCGTAATGACCCGGAATTGGCGCAAATCACAAGTGTGAATTCACTTGCGATTTGCGCCGATCGCCGACATGGGGGGGTCTAATGACCCCCCTGGGCATTTGCACGGGGTGCCTGCTGATAGATATCAGCAGTCACCCCGGCCCGGTCCCCGCCGGCGCGCGGCGGGGGCCGAAATTCCCACGGGCGTATGGATACGCCCTTCGTCCTTAAGTACCAGGACGCAAGGGCGTATGCATACGCCCTTCGTCCCCAACAGGTTAAGGACTCAGCCGTTTTTTGCAATTCTGACCACTCTCACTTTAAACATTAATAACTCTGGAATGCTTTTACTTATCATTCTGATTCCGAGATTGTTTTTTTGTGACATATTCTACTTTAACTTAGTGGTAAAATTTTATGGTAACTTGCATCCTTTCTTTGTGAAAAATCCCCAAATTTGATGAAAAAATTGAAAATTTTGCATTTTTCTAATTTGAAGCTCTCTGCTTGTAAGGAAAATGGATATTCAAAATAAAAAATAATTTTGATTCACATATACAATATGTCTACTTTATATTGACATCATAAAATTTATGAATTTTAACTTTTGGAAGACACCAGAGGGCTTCAAAGTTCAGCAGCAATTTTCAAATTTTTCACAAAATTTTCAAACTCAATATTTTTCAGGGACCAGTTCAGATTTGAAGAGGATTTGAAGGATCTTCATATTAGAAATACCCCACAAATGACCCCATTATAAAAACTGCACCCCCCAAAGTATTCAAAATGACATTCAGTCAGTGTTTTAACCCTTTAGGTGTTTCACAAGAATAGCAGCAAAGTGAAGGAGAAAATTCAAAATCTTCATTTTTTACACTCGCATGTTCTTGTAGACCCAATTTTAGAATTTTTGCATGTTGTAAAAGGAGAAAATTTTTACTTGTATTTGTAGCCCAATTTTTCCCGAGTAAGCACATACCTCATATGTCTATGTAAAGTGTTCGGCGGGCGCAGTAGAGGGCTCAGAAGGGAAGGAGCGACAAGGGGATTTCTGAAATGGTTTTTTGGGGGCATGTCACCTTTAGGAAGCCCCTAGGGTGTCAAAACAGCAAAAAAAAAAAAAACACATGGCATACCATTTTGGAAACTAGACCCCTTGAGGAATGTAACAAGGAATTAAGTGAGCCTTAATACCCCACAGGTGTTTCATGACTTTTGCAAATGTAAAAAAAAAAAAAAAATTATTACCTAAAATGCTTGGTTTCCCAAAAATTTAACATTTTTACAAAGGGTTAAAGCCGAAAATACCCCCCAAAATTTGAAGCCCAATTTCTCCTGATTCAGAAAACACCCCATATGGGGGTGAAAAGTGCTCTGCTGGCGCACTACAGGTCCCTGAAGAGGAGTAGTCACATTTGGCTTTTTGGAAGCAAATTTTGCTCTGGGGGCATGCCGCATTTAGGAAGCCCCTATGGTGCCAGGACAGCAAAAAAAAAAACACATGGCATACCATTTTGGAAACTAGACCCCTTGGGGAATGTAACAAGGGGTAAAGTGAACCTTAATACCCCACAGGGGTTTCACGACTTTTGCATATGTAAAAAAAAAAAAAAACATTTTACCTAAAATGTTTGGTTTCCCCAAATTTTTACATTTTTACAAAGGGTTAAAGCAGAAAATACCCCCCAAAATTTGAAGCCCAATTTCTCCCGATTCAGAAAACACCCCATATGGGGGTGAAAAGTGCTCTGCTGGCGCACTACAGGTCTCAGAAGAGGAGTAGTCACATTTGGCTTTTTGGAAGCAAATTTTGCTCTGGGGGCATGCCGCATTTAGGAAGCCCCTATGGTGCCAGGACAGCAAAAAAAAACACATGGCATACCATTTTGGAAACTAGACCCCTTGGGGAATGTAACAAGGGGTAAAGTGAACCTTAATACCCCACAGGGTTTTCACGACTTTTGCATATGTAAATATGTAAATTTTTTTTTGGGGCGGGGGGGGGATAGGGTATTTTGGTATAAAATTTGGAAGTCAATGTACCCTGGACTGGTACATTGGAGCCGAATTCTGGGGAATGAAAATTAGGGCAAAGGATGGAAATTTTTGTACTCCATGGAAGTGTGATACTCCCTGAAGCAGTCTATGCAGAGGCCCGGATTATCTGGGCAAGTGTCACACTGAATGATGGTGTCCCTCCGTCTCCCCTTCCTGTAACACACTCTGCATTTCTTCTGGGTTCGTCCCGACCTTCTAGTGTTGGGGATCACACCAGGAAAGTGTTGGCCCGGGACGATCCGGGGACCTAAATTTCCAGAGGTGCTCTGACCCGCTCCTTGGCGGTCACCAAAGATGAGGGCCTTTAGAACTACCTCTTGGAACTCCAGGTATGTCCCTGTGTTGCCAGCGTTCTGGTACAGTATAAAAGAGTTGTACATGGCAACCTGTACCATGTAGACCGCAACCTTTTTATACCATACACGTGTTTTCCGCATGGCATTATATGGCTTGAGGACTTGATCAGAAAGATCAACTCCCCCCATATACTGATTGTAGTCCAGAATACAATCAGGCTTGAGGACCGGTCCCGCGGTACCTCGCACAGGGACAGGGGTGCTGCCATTCCCATGAATTGTGGTGAGCATAAGGACATCCCTCTTGTCCTTATACCGGACCAACAACAGGTTCTCATGGGAAAAGGCACGGGACTCACCCCGGGGGATAGGAGCATGTAGGGGATGGGGCGGAAGGCCTCTTTGATTCTTCCGGACTGTCCCACAAGCGACCGTGGATCTGGCGGCGAGGGATGTGAAGAGAGGGATACTAGTATAAAAGTTATCCCCATAAAGGTGGTAACCTTTATCTAGCAATGGGTGCAAAAGGCCCCAAACGATTTTCCCGCTAACACCCAGAGTGGAGGGACATTCTGGGGGTTCAAAACGGGAATCTCGTCCCTCATACACTATAAACTTGCAAGTGTACCCAGAGGTACTCTCGCAAAGTTTATACATCTTCACGCCATACCGCGCTTGCTTGGTTGGGATGTATTGCCGGAAGCTGAGTCTCCCCTTGAAGCTGATGAGCGACTCATCAATAGAGACCTCCCGCCTCGGGACATAGGCCTCCCAAAATCTGGCCCCGAAGTGATTGATGACCGGCCTAATTTTATACAGGCGGTCATACGCAGGATCAGTTCGGGGGGGGACATGCCGCATTATCAGCATAATGCAAACATCTCCAAATGGCCTCGAACCGGGGACGTGTCATGGCCATACTGTAGAGGGGTGTCTGGTAAAAGACGTCCCCACTCCAATATTGCCTGACACAGGGTTTTTTAACTATATCCATATGCAGCGCGAGGCCCCAAAAGGTCCTCATTTCGGCTGCATCGACTGGAGTCCAGCCGCCGGGTCTAGCTAAAAATGAGCCCGGGTTAGCGTATGACGAAGTGTTGGGCATACAGGTTCGTCTGTGTAACCATCAAATTAACAAAGTAGTCACTGAAAAAATGACCGAAAAAGTCCTTTTCAGTGAACCCGACAATGTTAATTTTGATTCCTGAGTCGCCAACAAACTCAGGAATCACGGGCTCGTGGTCCGCTGGCTCAGCCCAGTCAAGTTCTCCGGTACGAGGTACCAGTGACCTTGGCAGGGGGGCTTCACTAGTATGAGCGCCAGGGGGACTCATACTAGCATGGGGCACAGGGTCAAGGGCAGAGGAGGTTTGCGGCACCGCACGGCGGCGTCTCCGCCGCCTTGGCTCATCATCTGAACTAGATGATGAGGAGGACGATGAAATAAGGAAGGTGGGGTCTTCATCATCCTCTGAGCCGCTCTCGGTGTCGGAGGCAATTAGGTCATATGCCTCCTCCGCCGAGAACACTCTGCGGGCCATTTCCCTACTCTAATGTGGATACGGGGGGGGGGGGTGTGTGTGTGTGTGTGTGTGTGTGTGTGTGGAAAAACTTTATTGGTGTATGTGCTGCGTGTGGTGCGATATTACCTCCCTAACCCTCCCTAGCCTAACCTAACTAAACTAACCCGCCCTAACAGAAAGAAAAAAAATATAAAAAAGGGGACTTTTATTTTTTTATTTTTTTTTAGAAAGGGGACTTCTAACGCAAAAAAAGCCCTGCGCCAAAAAAAAGCGTTTATCTAATCAGTGGTGTGCGCACTGATTAGCGCTTGTGGCGGCAGGGGGCGCAGAAGTCAGTGGGGGGTCCGGCCACTCAGCCCAGAACAGTGGCTGGTGGCTTGTACACAGACCCCCACACAAAAAAAACGAAAAATAAAATAAAAAAAACGCTTAATCCCGAAAAAATGCACCCGCCTGAACCCAAAAAAACCGCTGATCAGTGATAAATCACCGACAGCGGTGGGACAGGCTGCACACACAGGTACGGTCCGTCCACACAGTACACGCCTGCTACTGGTGGCACGGAACACCTATGGGTGCAAAAAAAGAACGCGGTAACCGAAAAAAGTGCCTTTACCACCAAAAAAAACGCTGATCAGTGATAAATCACTGACAGCGGTGAGGCACGCCGCACACACAGGTAAGGTCCGGCCACACAGTACACGCCTGCTACTGGGGGCACGGACCGCCTATGGGTGCAAAAACACGCTAGAAAACCCGAAAAAAAGCGCCGGCACCACAAAAAAAACGCAGGGCCGGGGTCACGCAGCTAAAGGTGCTACGGACCCACGGACACCCACTGAGGTACGCTGGAAAAAAAAAAAAAGACTTTTTTTTTTTTTTTAACCCTAACCTGTCCCTACCTAATCTAAAGCTATCCCTGGGGATTTCTGTGCCAAGGGGCCACAGAAGGGGCAAGGGGCACTTTTTTTTTACTGAGGGGATGGTGGGCAGCACGGGGCTCCGTCCTGCACACCAGATCTCTCTGAAATGGCGGGCAGAACGGAGCAACATGCTCCTAGCCCACCAGATCCCCTCCCATTACATTGTGATTGGTATGGCCACTTTGGCCACCCAATCACAGCTGTACTGAGGGGGGTGGCCACAATGCCAGCCCCCAGTACAGCATGGATGGTGATTGGTGGTGTATACTACACCACCAGTCACCATCTATATCCAGGTCACAGGGTCACACGTGACCCTGATGACCTGGAACCGCTGCAGAACGCCGGTTAGTAGTTACCGGCGTCCTGCAGCGATCGCCGGTATAGGAGGTCCTCCGGACCTCCTCCGGCACACTGCCGGGATGTCTGCTGATAGAAATCAGCAGACATCCGGCTCCGATCCCCGCCCGGCGAGCGGCGGGGAACGGAATCGCAGCGCATCGCTCGTCTGAATTGGCGAGCGATGCGCTGCGATTGCCGACATGGGGGGTCATCATGACCCCCCTAGGCGATATGCCGGGATGCCTGCTGAACGATTTCAGCAGGCATCCGGCTCCGGCGCCCCTCCGGCTAGCGGCGGGGGGCCGGGATATGACAGGACGTACTCAAACGTCCTGAGTCCTTAAGGACTCGGAAAAGGGGTCGTTTGAGTACGTCCTGCGTCCTTAAGGGGTTAATTAAATAAATGTATTATATTGGTTTTTATTTAGACAATATATCAGGCCTTTCATTACAATTATTTTACTTATTTATTCAATTGTTTTATGCTATTTTAGTTTTATTAATGTGTATGTTTTTTGCACACAGCTTCTACGGCACTCCGGAAGTTGTCATCGCCCCCCCCCCCCCCCCTTTTTTTTTTTCTTCAATTGTTGTCTTATAAAAGCAAGTATTTTCCAGTATGTACACTATGCCTGATGAAGATCCCTGTTCGGGATCGAAACGCGTTGCACTGTATATAATAAAACAATTTCATTCAATCCTGGACCAGCGCCGTCATTGAGAGGAACTCTTTTTCCATTCATTTCTCCGGTTTCCTGACCTAGAACCGTAGTTCTGCTGCTCAGCAGCAGCGTGAGTTAACTCTTTCCTTGCTTGGCTCCTGAATGGTATACATGGGTCCAGGGGCGGATCCAGAGTCGAGTCTCGGGAGGGGCACTATTAGAGTATTTTGTGTTGGCGGACAGAAAACAAGGTGTTGCTTACGGAACTTACAATATTATTAAATGTATCATACAGTCCTAACCTTCTTTAAGACTCTTAGGCCATGTTCACATGTCAGAATAATAATCAAATATACCAATTGCCACAGAATGGGAAAGTGCTAAAGAGGTTTTTACCATTTAAAACTACAGCTCCCAGTATGACCTAAGCAGTTGTGAGGGGATGCTGGGAGTTGTTGTTTCACCCATCATAACTGCAGTGACTCCAGCTCTGATAGGACATAGTGAGGAGGATACAGAATGATATGAGTGACTACAGGTGACGTCTTCTCTATAGTCTTTCCTTATCTAATTCAGATGTACTTACCACGGGACTTGTTCCAGCTAAATCTTCTCTCTGCAGACGCCCAGACGTCTCCTCACTATGATTCTGATCCTCTATATGAAAACAATAATTATTATAAACCTGCCAGACACTGTATTCTTCGAATATAATACTGGCACACACCCTCTGAATATAATTCTGACACACTGTACCCCCTGAATATACAACACACTGTACCCTCTGAATATAATACCGCCACACACCGTACCCTCTGAATATAATACTATCATACACTGCACCCTCTAAATATAATACTACCACACACTGTGCCCCTGAATATAATACTACCACACTGTGCCCTCTAAAATTAATACTACTACTACACACTGCACTCTCTGAATATAATACTACCACACACTGCACTCTCTGAATACAATACTACCACACACTGCACTCTCTGAATACAATACTACCACACACTGCACTCTCTGAATATAATACTACCACACACTGCACTCTCTGAATATAATACTACCACACACTGCACTCTCTGAATATAATACTACCACACACTGCACTCTCTGAATATAATACTACCACACACTGCACTCTCTGAATATAATACTACCTCACACTGCACTCTCTGAATATAATACTACCCCACACTGCACTCTCTGAATATAATACTACCCCACACTGCACTCTCTGAATATAATACTACCACACACTGTACCCTCTGAATATAATACTACCACACACTGCACTCTCTGAATATAACTTGCTGTGCAGTGCACCCTCTGAATATAATACTACCACACACTGCACTCTCTGAATATAATACTACCACACACTGCACTCTCTGAATATAATACTACCACACACTGCACTCTCTGAATATAATACTACCCCACACTGCACTCTCTGAATATAACTTGCTGTGCAGTGCACTCTCTGAATATAATACTACCACACACTGCACTCTCTGAATATAATACTACCCCACACTGCACTCTCTGAATATAATACTACCACACACTGCACTCTCTGAATATAATACTACCACACACTGCGCTCTCTGAATATAACTTGCTGTGCAGTGCACTCTCTGAATATAATACTACCACACACTGCACTCTCTGAATATAATACTACCCCACACTGCACTCTCTGAATATAATACTACCACACACTGCACTCTCTGAATATAATACTACCCCACACTGCACTCTCTGAATATAATACTACCACACACTGCACTCTCTGAATATAATACTACCCCACACTGCACTCTCTGAATATAATACTACCACACACTGCACTCTCTGAATATAACTTGCTGTGCAGTGCTCCCTCTGAATAAAATACCCAAATGTATTGTTGCCCATAAAAAAATGTAACACCCCAGAAATTCCTCATAATATACACTATACTTCTGAAATGCAGAACACTCTGTGCCTTCACATATAGTAATAATGCTCCATCTTGTGCCTCTTCATATAATAATTATGACCCGTCCCGTTCCCCCCACATAGTAATGCCCTGTGCCCCTAACATATAATGCCCCCTGTGCTGTGCCCTTCACATATAATTCCCCCGTTCTTTGCCCCTCACATATAATGCCCCCATCATGCGTCCCTCACATATAATGCCCCCATCATGTGCCCCTCACATATAATGCCCCCCGTGCTGTGCCCCTCACATATAATGTCCCCTTTGCTGTGCCCCTCACATATAATGTCCCCTTTGCTGTGCCCCTCACATATAATGCCCCCGTGCTGTGCCCCTCACAAATAATGCCCCCGTTCTTTGCCCCTCACATATAATGCCCCGATCATGTGCCCCTCATATATAATGCCCCCATCATGCACCCCTCACATATAATGCCCCCATCATGCACCCCTCACATATAATGCCCCCATCATGCACCCCTCACATATAATGCCCCATGCTGTGCCCTTCACATATAATGCCCCCGTTCTTTGCCCCTCACATATAATGCCCCCGTTCTTTGCCCCTCACATATAATGCCCCCATCATGCGCCCCTCACATATAATGCCCCCATGTCCTGTCCCCTCAGGGGGCATTATATGTGAGGGGCACAGCACAGGGGGCATTATATGTTTGGGGCACATGACAGGAGCATTATATGTGAGGGGCACAGCACAGGGGGCATTATATGTGAGGGGCGCATGATGGCGCATTATATATGAGGGGCACAGGATGGGGGCATTATATATGAGGGGCGCATGATGGGGCATTATATATGAGGGGCGCATGATGGGGGCATTATATGTGTGGGGCACAGCACAGGGGGCATTATATGTGTGGGGCACAGCACAGGGGGAATTATATCATATAATGCCCCCTGTGCTGTGCCCCATACATATAATGCCCCCTGTGCTGTGCCCCTCACATATAATACCCCCTGTGCTGTGCCCCCCACACATATAATTTATATGTGTGGGCACAGCACAAGGGGCATTATATGTGAGGGGCACAGCACAGAGGGCCCCCCTGTCATGTACTCTTCACATATAGTGCCCCCAGTGCTTTGCCTTGCAGCCCCTCACATTAAAAATTCCCCTAAGTTTTTAAATCCCCCTCCTCCTGTACGATATAGTGCCCTTAACAGTGGCACATATTCTGTCCCCCAAATCCCCTGGGCCCTGAGCATACTCTTAGTACTTACTGTATGCCGGCCGCGGGGACGGGATTTCCGGGCGCCGGCGCGATGATGTGAAGTCATCGCGCCGGCCTGCAGTGGATCGCGACCCCGCAGCTCACACGCTGTGTACTCACAGCCAGTGGCGTTGCTAGGGTTGGTGTCACCCGTTGCGGTAGAAAATGGTGTCACCCCAGCATGCTGGGAGTTGTAGTTTTGCAACAGCTGGAGGCACCCTGGTTGGGAAACACTGACATAGATAGATAGGGAATATATATAGACCAGGGGTTCTCACCTATTTTTAGTGAGGGTCCGCTTATCCAGGTCTGCCATCCGGTAAAGGTCCAAGCTGTATGCTAATGCTTGGTGCACACCTAGCGGCCTCAGCGCCATGAAGGCAATAGCAAACTAACAACTGAAGTGTGGAGGATGTATAACCTGAATACTGCTGCACACTGTAACCACTGGATATAATACTGCCACACACACTGTACCCACTGAATATAATACTGCCACACACTGTACCCCAGAATAAAATACTACCACACACTGTACCCCTGAATATAATACTACCACACACTGTACCCCCTGAATATAATACTGCCACACACTGGGCCCCTGAATATAATACTGCCACACACAGGGCCCCTGAATATAATACTGCCACACACTGTACCCCCGAATATAATACTGGCACACACTGTACCCCTGAATATACTACTGCCACACACTGTATCCCTGAATATAATACTACCACATACTTTGCCCTGAATATAAACCTGCCACCCACTGTGTCCCTGGTATATTACTGCTACCCACTGTGCCCCTTAAAATACTGCCATTCACTGTACCCCTGAAAATAATTCTGCCACACACTGGGCCCCTGTTATATTACTGCCACACACTATTCCCCTGCAACATTACTTGCAGATGCTATGCTCTAACGCTGACTAATTGCACCTCTGTGTCTCTTAAAACAATAAAATGATGCCACTGTGCCTATAGAATGAATGATGCCACTGTGCCTATAGAATGAATGACGCCACTGTGACCCCAGAATGAATGATGCCACTGTACCCACAGAATGAATGATGCCACTGTGCCTATAGAATGAATGACGCCACTGTGACCCCAGAATTAATGATGCCACTGTGCCCACAGAATTAATGATGCCACAGTACCCACAGAATTAATGATGCCACAGTACCCACAGAATTAATCATGCCACTGTACCCACAGAATTAATCATGCCACTGTGACCACAGAATTAATCATGCCACTGTGACCACAGAATTAATGATGCCACTGTGACCACAGAATTAATGATGCCACTGTACCCACAGAATTAATGATGCCACTGTACCCACAGAATTAATCATGCCACAGTACCCACAGAATTAATCATGCCACTGTACCCACAGAATTAATCATGCCACTGTGACCACAGAATTAATGATGCCACTGTGACCACAGAATTAATGATGCCACTGTACCCACAGAATTAATGATGCCACTGTACCCACAGAATTAATCATGCCACAGTACCCACAGAATTAATGATGTCACTGTGGGTACAGTGGCATCATTAATTCTGTGGTCACAGTGGCATGATTAATTCTGTGGGTACAGTGGCATCATTAATTCTGTGGTCACAGTGGCATCATTAATTCTGTGGTCACAGTGGCATGATTAATTCTGTGGGTACAGTGGCATCATTAATTCTGTGGGTACAGTGGCATCATTAATTCTGTGGGGCACAGTGGCATCATTAATTCTGTGTGGCACAGTGGCATCATTAATTCTGTGGGGCACAGTGGCATCATTAATTCTAAGGGGCACAGTGGCATCATTAATTCTGTGGGGCACAGTGGCATCATTAATTCTGTGGGGCACAGTGGCATCATTACTTTTGGAGGCACAGTGGCATCATTAATTCTGTAGGCACAGTGACATCATTAATTCTGTGGGTACAGTGGCATCATTAATTCTGTGGGTACAGTGGCATCATTAATTCTGTGGTCACAGAATTAATGATGCCACTGAACCCACAGAATTAATGATGCCACTGTACCCACAGAATTAATGATGCCCCAGTACCCACAGAATTAATGATGCCACAGTACCCATAGAATTAATGATGTCACTGTGCCTACAGAATTAATGATGCCACTGTGCCTCCAAAAGTAATGATGCCACTGTGCCCCACAGAATTAATGATGCCACTGTGACCACCAAATAAGTGATGCCACTGTACCCATATAATTAATGATGCCACTGTACCCACAGAATTAATGATGCCACTGTGCCCCCATATGAACTTTGCCACTGTAACTCTCCATCTGTTGTAAAACTACAACTCCCATCATGCACAGACAAAAGGTCATGATGGTAGCTGTAGTTCTACAATAACTGGAGAGTCACAGATGGGGGAACACAAATTTTTACCTGAGAGCTTAGAATCGCCGTCCCAGGTCCCGCACTGCTCCGCTGCTCTGGCCTCTTCTAGTCAGGCCTGGCCAGAGCAGATGATGCAGGCAGCTAATGGTGCTACCTGCATCATAGGAGAAGCGCAGGGCAGGGACACATCGCTCCCTCGCTCCGGGCCGCGGCTATTCATTTGTATTGGCGTCTTAAAGACACAGCTACAAATGAATAAGGGGAGATCCAGCGGATGGTCCGAATGACTGGGGGACGCAGTCCGGATCTGGACCGTGGTCTGCCAGTTCAGTACCCCTGATATAGGACATAGATAAATGTTTCATAATCAGAGTGCCTCCAGCTGTTACAAAACTACAACTCCCAGCATGCCTGGACAGCATTGTAGCTTTGCTTTGGAGACACCTTGGTTGGGAAACACTTATTTATGTCAGTGTTTCCCAACCCTCCAGCTGTTGCAAAACTACAACTCCCAGCATGCTAGGAGTTGTAGTATTGCAACAGCTGGGGGCACCTCTGGTGAGAAAGGGGTGGGGGGGGGGGGGGTGTGAGCAGGGATTGTGCTGGGAAGGGGGGAGGAATGATGCTGGAAAAGGGTGGGCATGGATGGTGGGGGGTAGTTTATCTTACCTGCCTTAGAACACTGCTGGGCTCCTGTATCCTCCAGACACTTCCTGCTTGCTGGGGTCATGTGATGTTTTGGTGTCACATGACCCAAGCAGAGCAGTAGAAAGCTGCCAATCAGGGGGAAGAGAAGCCGAGTAAGTGCCGATAACTCCACAGACACGCTGTGTGCACGCTCCCTCTGCACTGCAGACTGAGTATACAAATATAGCTTGTGACAGGGATGAGCGCTGGGACAGGGTGTCACCCCACCACCCCACCATTCTAGGGGGCAGCAATCTCGGGGGGGGGGGGGGGGGGGGTCAGGGGTGTGGAAATTAAAAAAAAACTACTTGTTCAAGGGACTAAAGCGGAACACAATCTACTTGTCCCTCAGGAAAATCCACTTGTCCTGATTGATGAAATAATTTCAACCAAAATAGTCTGATCCCCCCCACTAGACCACCAGGGATGGATATAAGATCCTTTAGACACTGCTGACAGCGGTGATCTAATGGGTTAATAGGTGATCGCAGTATGTCAGACTATTAGTGGCGGGAGAGCTGTAGCGCCTCTTACACCCGAGACAAGACCAGATAAGTCTAGATGTAACTTTTTGATCACCTTATAAAATATTTCTCACATGAAGTGACCAAAAATGAGCAATTCTGGACTATTCTTTACATTTACACCGTTCACCATACGGTTTAATTAACATTATATTTTAATAGTCTGGACATTTCCACATGCAGCGATATCACTTATGTTTATTTTTCTACATTATTTTTATTTAAAGAAAATTGGAAACTTATTAGGAAAGGGGCTTATTCACATATATACGCACTTTTTAAAATATTTTAATCACTATTTTTCAGTCTCAATAGGGACTTATGTGTTACTGGGGGGGGGGGGTTCTGCTTCTCCAGTTTATGTGCTGCATTTTGTGTCAGAAAATGCTGGAAGTTGCATTTAATTACTAGATAACTACAACTCCCAGCATGCCCTGATACAGCCTATGGTTGTGTGGGTGTTGCAGCATGTTCCACTGTATAGTAGGACAGTTAAGGTTATTGTAGGACATGCTGGGAGTTGTAGTTTTGGTTTGTGTCAGCTGCAGAGCCATAGGCTGTGTCAAGGAATAATGGGAATTGCAGTTAGTAACTACAACACCCAGCATGCCCTGATGCAGCCTATGGCTCTGCAGCTGACCCGAACCAAAACTACAACTCCCAGCATGTTACACTTTATAGTTCTACAGTTTAGGTTATGGTGTAACATGCTGGGTGTTGTAGTTACTAACTGCAATTCCCATTATTCCTTGACACAGCCTATGGCTCTGCAGCTGACACAAACCAAAACTACAACTCCCAGCATGTTACACCATAACCTAAACTGTAGAACTATAAAGTGTAACATGCTGGGAGTTGTAGTTTTGGTTTGTGTCAGCTGCAGAGCCATAGGCTGTGTCAAGGAATAATGGGAATTGCAGTTAGTAACTACAACACCCAGCATGCCCTGATGCAGCCTATGGCTCTGCAGCTGACCCGAACCAAAACTACAACTCCCAGCATGTTACACTTTATAGTTCTACAGTTTAGGTTATGGTGTAACATGCTGGGAGTTGTAGTTTTGGTTCGGGCGTGTTTGTGTGCATCCGTGGGGCTCTTGGTTGACGGGTGAGTATGAAGGGGGCGGGATTCTGGGGGTGCAATATAGTGCGGGTGCCACTGAAAATAAATAAAATTAGATGGCACAACTGCCCTAATGCCCGACGTGACAGTCCGCTCCTATACAAAACATTCATGCATACACATATCATACATACACCAGCCACTGCCCCCATATCCCCATACACAACCCCCGCCACTGCCCCCCCCCCCCACATCATACATTACATACACACATACACTCACACCATACATATACACCATACATATGCACACATCATACATAGGCCTGCTGCTGCTGCCCCCCCACATATCATACATTACATTACATACACATCACACAGACAGACATCATACACACATTACATACACATCACAAACAGACATCATACACACATTATACATTACATACACATCACACACAGACAGACATCATACACACATCACACATACACTCACACCATACATATACACCATACACACATCACACATTACATACACATCACACACAGACAGACATCATACACACATCACACATACACTCACACCATATATATACACCATACACACATTATACATTACATACACATCACACACAGACAGACATCATACACACATCACACATACACTCACACCATACATATACACCATACACACATCACACATTACATACACATCACACACAGACAGACATCATACACACATCACACATACACTCACACCATACATATACACCAGTGTTTCCCAACCAGGGTCCCTCCAGCTGTTGCAAAACTACAACTCCCAGCATGCCCAGGGCATGCTGGGAGTTGTAGTTTTGCAACAGCTGGAGGAACCCTGGTTGGGTAACACTGATATACACCATACATATGCACACATCATACATACACCTGCCGCTGCCCCCCCATCATACATTACATACACACATCACACATACACTCACACCATACATATACAACCACCCTTCCTGCTGCCGCCTGCATTCTCGGCCTCCTCACCTGATCCGGCCATGAGTGGACATCAGAGCTGTAGTCACCGCCGGTGTGAGGTGAGATTTCCGTCCTCCCCCTCCCCCCTGCTCTGTGTTTTCCCCGTGCAAACTAGCAACCTCCCCGTGGTGGATTAGGTCCTGGGGAGACAGATCAGGGGGAGGGGGAGGGATAGAGCTGTGCACGGAGCTGTCTACATCCTTTCTCTCACCCTGCTGTGTCTTCTGAGCTCCGTCCATCCTCCGGGAGGGGAGATAAGTGGACTCTATGTCAGCTGGAGGCCACCGCCCCCTCCATACACTCTGAGTGCCGGTGTGAGACTTCCATCGGCTCCTGCGCCTTACACCGACATTAAAGAAAAATAAGGGGGAAGTCTGTCTGTCCCTGCTCGCCCGATACAGGGCTAAATCTATGAACAATTCACCTGCCCGGCGCCCAAAACTACTTGTCCCGGGCGTCGGGCGATAGGATTTCCACACCCCTGATGGGTACACTATGTACCCCAGTATGCTATACAGCTGGCGTAGGTAAGTAGTGATGCTCTGCACCCTGTATACGCTATATATCACTCCTCACCTCCTTACACTCTGGACTGGGCCCTCTGCATCTGACCCATGGAGTGGTACCTGAAGGCAGTAAAAAAAATTGCCACAGGATCCAAAAATGATTGTTACCACACACCAGCAAAAACGCAAGAAAAAGAACACAAGAAAAACTGAAAAAATGCAGGAAAAAGCTGTGACCGTTCTTCTGGCGTTTTTGCTGGTGAACAAAAAACCTCAATGGAATCCAAGCCTCAAAGCAATAGAACAAAATCCCTATGTCCACTTTTCCTGTGAGGTGCAGCTCAGGTGTACTCTGTGTGGAGATTTAGAACTTTGCACAAAATTTATCATGTGCCTTGCAATTGCACCAAATTTAGACCAACCAAAACAATCTACAAAAAACATGTACCTACAACAATGATAAATTTCCCCCAATTTATATGTGTGATTGTGTCTATGTAGCAGAGCCGAGTGTGTGATTGTGTATATGTAGTAGAGCTGAGTGTGTGATTTTGTAAATGCAGCAGAGCTGAGTGAGTGATCAGGTGTATGTAGCCAAGTTGAGTGTGTGCGTGGTCATGCTTATACATAATCACACATTCAGCTCTGCTCCATACACATGTCGCACACATGTTCTCCTCACATTTTCAAAGATCTCTTGTGCTGCTTTGAAAATATGTGAAAATTCATTTTCGCACCCCCAATTTTTTTTTTGCAGCCACTTTGGATTTTTTTTTTGCGCCAAATTTTACATCACAGAAAATTCTGGCGGAAACATCTCACAAAATATTCCATGGTTACTAGTGCCCAATGATAACTGTATAAATAAAACATTTCTGAGCTTAAATGTGAGTGCAGGTGCAGTGACCAATAAAAAAAAAAAATAATAATAATAATTATATATATATATTTATTTATTTTTTTTAATGCCATTTTCAATAATAGTTTTTTTTTTTTTTTTTTTTTTTATAATTACTTAAATAACATCTTTTCCCACAAAAACAAAGAAAAAAAAAACCCAAAAACAGTAAAACTGCAACACAATTTCTGTGATTTCCGGTATGAAATTTTTTATGTAAACTGGACTCTCACCCCTTTGAAAATATCATAGTTATATAGTTAGTACGGTCTTAAAAAGACATATGTCCATCAAGTTCAACCAGGGAATTGAAGGGTAGGGGTGTGGCGCGATATTGGGGAAGGGATGGGATTTTATATTTCTTCATAAGCATTAATGTTATTTTGTTCCAGGAATGTATCTAATCCTGTTTTAAAGCTGTTAATTTTTCCTGCTGTGACCAGTTCCTGAGGTAGACTGTTCCATAAGTTCACAGTTCTTATGGTAAAGAAGGCGTGTCGCCCCTTGAGACTAAACCTTTTCTTCTCCAGACGGAGGGAGTGCCCCCTCGTCCTTTGGGGGGGGGGGGGGGTTTAACCTGGAACAGTTTTTCTCCATATTTTTTGTATGGGCCATTAATATACTTATATACGTTTATCATATCCCCCCTTAAACGTCTCTTCTCAAGACTAAACAATTGTAACTCCTTTAATCGCTCCTCATAGCTAAGATGTTCCATGCCCCATATTAGTTTAGTCGCGCGTCTCTGCACCCTTTCCAGCTCCACAGTGTCCCTTTTATGGACAGGTGACCAAAACTGAACAGCATATTCCAGGTGAGGCCGTACCAATGCTTTATAAAGGGGGAGTATTATGTCCCTGTCCCTTGAGTCCATGCCTCTTTTGATACATGACAATATCCTGCTGGCTTTGGAAGCAGCAGCCTGACATTGCATGCTATTCTGTAGTCTGTGATCTACAAGTACACCCAGATCCTTCTCTACCAGTGACTCTGACAGTTTAATCCCCCCTAAGACATACGACGCATGCAGGTTATTAGTACCCAGATGCATAACTTTACATTTATCCACATTGAACCTCATTTGCCAAGTGGAGGCCCAGACACTTAGTCTATCCAAGTCATCTTGTAACTTATGCACATCCTCTATAGACTGTACCGTGCTACAAAGCTTGGTGTCATCTGCAAAGATAGAAAAAGAGCTGTTAATACCATCCTCTATATCATTGATAAATAAATTAAACAACAGCGGTCCCAGTACAGAACCTTGGGGTACACCACTAATTACCGGGGACCAATCAGAGTACGAATCATTGACCACCACTCTCTGGGTACGATCCATGAGCCAGTGTTCAATCCAGTTACAAACTAAAATTTCCAAACCCAAAGACCTTAACTTACCTGTCAGACGTCTGTGAGGGACAGTATCAAACGCTTTAGCAAAATCCAGAAACACTATATCCACAGCCATTCCTCTGTCAAGGCTTCTACTCACCTCTTCATAAAAGCAAATTAGATTGGTTTGACAACTTCTATCCTTAGGAAACCCATGCTGGCTATCACTTATAATACAATTATCCCCTATGTATTCCTGTATGTAATCCCGTATAAATCCTTCAAACAATTTACCCACAATGCACGTTAGACTTACCGGTCAATAGTTTCCTGGAGAAGACCTAGTGCCCATCATGTAAAGCAGAAAATATACGTGGACACGCCCACTTTTACAAAACTGACGTGAACGGTGTAAACCGCGGCACAAAGCTCTTTGAAATGTGTTCAATATTTTTTGCGCCAAAATTTTGGCGCAAAATTGATTTTTTTGTGCCGCAAAATTCTTTGAGAATCTACCCTCTGTGTACTTTATAAATATTTATAATTTTACTATTGTGCAGAGTTTTGTTCGGCGCACACTGCTGCTCCAGCACTTCTAGCTATGTGAGCAGTGCCGTGGAGGTAGAGAAGGCGTGCACGGTAGAGCCAGGGGGGGAGGGGGTTATATATTTGCGCAAAATTTATCAAACGACGTGCACAACTTTTGTAAATTGTGTAAAGGGGCAGATCTGTGTCTACAACAGACCCTAATGAGAAATCTCCCCCAATGATTCTATAAACTGGCGGTCGATAATGAGTATATAGTTTATATACATTTTTTGTGTAGAGGTTTTTTTTTTTTTATATAATTTTTAATAGGAAAGAAATAAAAGACATTTTTGAAAAGGTTTCCAATCTCAGTTTTCGTTACTCAATAAAAAAGATTTACACCATTTTCTGAACAATATAATTTCAGTAGTATGTACCGTATATAAAGTATACAAAAAATAAGGTTGCAGCAGCAGCTCTCTTTGTCAAAAAAATCGAGGCTCTTAGCGCACTTTTTGATCAAAACGTGTCCCCATCCACCACACGGAGGTGGCCTCTTGTCGGATGAGACCCTAACATGCCTAATCCACTCACCTCTGCTGGGCATATGGCCTCTGACATGCAGGATCCTTTTATATTATGCATGTTTTGTGTATATCTATGTATCTATCTATATATATATATATATATATATGCATTGTACTATATGCACTATATCTCTGCACTTTTTATATCTTTTGTATATGTATGTATTGTATTGCATGCTCTATATATTCCTGCACTCTTCAGGCACTGCTCCTATCCATTTGGATTTAGTATACATCATTCCTGCACACTAATCAAGATTCATTTACCGTATTTTTCGCCGTATAAGACGCACTTTTTATTCTCCAAAACGGGGGGGGGGGAAAGTTGGTGCGTCTTACACGGCGAATACACACACCTATCGCGGCGGTACCGGTGGCCATCAACGGCCGGGACCCGTGGCTAATACAGGACATCACCGATCGCGTGATGATGACGGCGACGGAGAGCGTGGATCCCAGGGAAGAAGACGTCCGGAGCGTCGGGGATACCACGGGGACGCGGCGACAGCGAAGGAGCGACATCCAGGGCAGCGGTGACGGGTCCGGAGCGGCAGGGACACGTGAGTATTACCTCCTATCCAGTGGTCTTCAACCTGCGGACCTCCAGTTGTTGCAAAACTACAACTCCCAGCATGCCCGGACAGCCAACGGCTGGGAGTTGTTGTTTTGCAACATCTGGAGGTCCGCAGGTTGAAGATAACTGTTGGGTTCAGAATTTTTTTTTCTAGATTTTGCGCCTTTAAAATTGGGTGCGTCTTATATACCGATGCGTCCTATAGGGCGAAAAATACGGTATACACTTCTACAAATATATTTTTTTACAAAAATATTTTTCTCATTTTTGTTTATGTTGCATGCGCTATTTACGGTATTTGTTTTACCATTATGCATGTTATCACATCCTTGTCATTTTTTTATGCTTTCATATGCCCCTGGATTATTATAATAATCATTATTGCTATTATCTCAAATGTATATGCATTATTTATAGCCATGTTATTGCCTTCACAGTCAGTTCTCCCACTATATATTTTCATTCTTTGTATTATTTAGCCCTGGGTCCGATGTTCAACTTATTTTGTATATCCCTCCATTAGCAGCGATCTGTCTTTCCCCCTAGAATTTTTTTGTGCACGCATGCGCAGTATGAGTGACTGTGGCCATGTTTTCGTTGCCGAACCCACTCTATAATGTGAATGCGCGTTGCGTGCTCCATCACACGAGTGCCGCGGTGTCCAACGTCACTTCCGACCCAGCGGCTTACTATTTGGACAGGTGTGTTATTCCTTTTCTATTGGGTCACTATTATATAAATTCCGAACCTGTAGCCATTATTTGCAGCCAAATGTTTTAACATATATTGATATATATTTATTTTATTTAGTCTATTATGTACATTTTTAGAATCATGTTCTTTTATTAATAAAAAAAAATATACATTTTCATACATCGATTTGTACTTTATTTGGTGTCGGGGTTACGCTTTTGGCGTTTGTAGGTATATATGCAGAAGGAATAAGTTGCAATATATAGGGGAAAAAAAGAAACATGGTGGTTGGGGTGCTGGTGACTACTCCCAATGAAGCAGAGCTGTAGTGTTCTGATCAATTCGGGAGCTGTGTATTCTTCCCCCACCATCACTTTCCTCCTCCTCCTATTCTCAAAAATGAGGAATCCTCCTGCCAGACTACCCAAATCTGTAGATAACGTTGGACTTTTTGTCAGAATTTTATTTATATTTGTATATTATATTATATTTGTTTGTCTATGTTATAAAGTGATGTTCGTTCCCACCCAAATACCCAGTCCTCCGTATAAAGTCACCGCCCCCCCCCCAAAAAAAAACACCCTATACCCCGAGTTTTCTATACCTTTATTTAATAATAAAAAGCTTATTTCACCCTATAAAACAAATGGATGTAAATGTCCATGTTTACACCTGTCCTCAGAGCAGTGACATTCCGTATGACATCACACATGTGACTTCACAAATGGTGATAGCTGGAAAAAGAGGTGCAGAGCCCCAGAGGCCTTACTCTGAGGACTGCAATCTAGCGAGCACTAGTGTTTCTATATTGTTTCCTTGCGCTTTTTATTTTATTTTATCATGATTCGAGGGGACCACATCAGCAGGGATGAGGTCAATTTGGCCTGTAGCATGTGCTGGACAGTTACCATCCTCCTGGGTTCCCTCTTCACCACCGGCCCGAGTTTCTGGTTTGAAATCACCAGCAACCAACCGAGCCGGAATATCACCTCCAGCCACCTGCAAGGGCAGAACGATACCATCAGAGATCTGCCCAGCTTGAATACTACCAGCAGCGACATGAAGTGTCCCATCTGGACGAGGACCAGGATCAGAAAGATCACCCCTGTCCTGGTGAGTAATCAAACCTCTGCCAGCAGCGACATGAAGTGTCCCATCTGGACCAGGACCAGGATCAGAAAGATCACCCCTGTCCTGGGGAGTAATGACACCACTGCCAGCAACGACGCGATCAACTGGGATTCCATTACCAACAACCTGCAGAGCGGGGCGGCCATCATCAAAAACTATCTTGGCTGGATCAGCACTTATGGTGACATGATCATCTGCCTGCTATGCTATATTCCCATCGATAACAACCTGCTGGACCGGTTCATAGATGCTGTTGACGACCTGATCTCGTTTGCTACTATCATCAGTGACCTGCTGTCCTGGATAGACACCACCACTGACTTGATCTTCTGGATCCCCACCATCACCAGCAGCTCCCTGCTTGCCTGGATGAACCCAGTCAATGAGTTTGTGACCTGGATTACCACCAACAGCACTATAGAGCTTCTTTACGTGATCTGTAACCCCACCGCCATCAGCTGGATCGGCTTCTTCAGTGACAGGCTCACCTGGATCGCCATCACACTCCAGCTTCTGACGTGGGTTATGCCAAGGGGGATAGTGACCAGCATCACCGGACCGATGGACTATATTAACTCGGTCAGACAGTTCCTGGGACGGGTCACCGTTGCCATCCTAATTGTCAATATCCCCGAGATTAAAGGTGTCATTACCATCATCGCCAGTATACTATGGGTATTCACCACCAACCTGTATGTATGAACACTGGAAAAGATGAATAAACATTTTTATTAGACAAATATTCCAATAGTTGTAATTATTGTTATAATAGACAAAGTAGGGAATTTATTATAAATCAGTGTTTTATATGTCAGTGAGAAACAAAAATATCTCGGAGTAAGGTGCCCCAAATGTATGAAGAGCAGCAGTTGAATATGGTTTCACATAACTACAACTCCCAGCATGCCCAGACAGCCAATAGCACTGCTCAGCCTCTGATTGGTGGAGCACTTTGTCGTACGGTAATAACTCAACTAACCCCTTCCCACAGAATGCCTTATATAAACGGCCGATTGGGCAGGTCCTTCGTGCATTCCGCCGTTTATAAAAGGCATTCAGTTAACCCGGCGATGCGCGGCATCGCATGGGTTAGCTGGCAGAAGTCCCGCTGTTACCAGCAGGAGACAACTTCTGCAAGCCTCCCCCAGGACCATCTGTGGATGGTCCTAGTCAGCAATCCCTGTGATTGGTCCCTGTGGACCAATCACAGTGTGTCAGCTGACTGGGGGGGGGGGTGTCTCAGCTGACTGGGGGGGGGGTTTAAAGTTCATTTCCCTCAGTCTGCCCGTTCCTAGAAGTCAGGCAGAGCGGGGGATGATGAGTGCTGTGGAGGGGGGGGGTGATGGGGTGGCCCACGGCACATACCTGGGGCCGGCGGCAGGCACAAGTGGAGGAGGCAGCTGTGGCATCAGATGCAGCAGTGAAGATCGCTGTAATGTGATCTTCACTGTTGCTTCTAGGAGTTTTAAAACTACAACTCACAGCATGCCCAGCCTTTGGCTGTCTGGGCATGCTGGGAGTTGTAGTTTTGCAACATCTGGAGGGCCACAGTTTGGAGACCACTGTGCACTGGTCTCCAATCTGTGCTCTTCCAGATGTTACAGAACTACAACTTTCAGCATGCCTAGACTGTCTGGGCATGCTTGGAGTTGTAGTTTTGCAACAACTGGAGGCACACTAGTTGGGAAGCATTGTCTGTTTCCTAACTCAGTGTTTCCCAACCTGTTTGCCTCCAGCTGTTGCAAAACTATAACTCCCAGCATGCACTGACAGACCATGCATGCTGGGAGTTGTAGTTTAGCAACAGCTGGAGGCACATGGGTTGCGAAACACTGAGTTAAGTAACAAACTCTGTGTTTTGCAACCAGTGTGCCTCCAGCTGTTGCATAACTACAACCCCCAGCATGATCGGACAGCCAAAGGGCATGCTGGGAGTTGTAGTTTTGCCCGCCCCCCATGTGAATGTACATTCACATGGGCAGGGGTTTACAGCAAGTTTCCTTGCTGTAAACCCCTGCCCTTGTTACATAAACCCCTGCCCTTATTATGTACCTTGAGGGGTGTAGTTTCCAAAATAGTATTCCATGTGGGGGCTTTTCAGCTGTTCTGGCACCATAGGGGCTTCCTAAATGTGACATGCCCCCCAAAAATCATTTCAGAAAAACTCACTCTCCAAAAACCCATTGTCGCTCCTTCCCTTCTGAGCCCTCTACTGCGCCCTCCGAACACTTGACATACACATATGAGGTATTTCCTTACTCGAGAGAAATTGGTTACACATTTGGGGGGATTTATCTCCTTTTACCCCTTGTTAAAATTCAAACACTGGGTCTACAAGAACAGGTTAGTGTAAAAAATTGAGATTTTGAATTTTCTCCTTCACTTTGCTGCTATTCCTGTGAAACACCTAAAGGGTAAACAAACATTATGAATGTCATTTTGAATACTTTGAGGGGTGCAGTTTTTATAATGGGGTCATTTGTGGGGTATTTCTAATATGAAGACCCTTTATATCCACTTCAAAACTGACATGGTCTGTGAAAAATTTCGATTTTGAAAATTTTGTGAAAAACTGGAAAATTGATGCTGAACTCTGAAGCCCTCTCATGTCTTCCAAAAGTAAAAACATGTCAACTTTATGATGAAAACATATTATATTGTATATAATATAATAATATAAAGATATCTCCCATATGATGCAAACATAAAGTAGACATATTGTATATGTGAATCAATATATAATTTATTTGAGATGCCTATTTTCCTTACAAGCAGAGAGCTTCAAAGTTAGAAAAATGCAAACTTTTCAAATTTTTCATAAAATTTTTGAATTTTTCACAAAGAAATGATGCAAGAATCGACAAAAATTTACCACTAGGATAAAGTTGAATTTGTCACGAAAAAACAATCTCTGAATCAAATTCATAAGTACAAGCATCCCAGAGTTATTAATGCTTAACCTCTTAAGGACTCAGGGCGTAGCCCGGTGTGAAAAACGGGGTCACACCGTGTCGGTCCCGGCTGCTAATCATAGCCGGGACCCTGGGCTAACAGCGCGCAGCATCGATCGTTGTGCCACGCGCTGTTAACCCTTCAGACGCGGTGATCAAAATTGAAGCCGCGTCTGAAAACTAAAGTAAACGCTTCCCGGCAGCACACTCGGGCTGATTGGGACATCGCGATAAAATTGCGATGTTCCGATCAGCTGGGACGCAGGCGGAGGTCTCCTTACCTCTCTCCGCGGCGTCCGATCGTCGATTGATTGCTCCAAGCCTGAGCTACAGGCTTGAGCAATCGAGCCCCTATCTGACTGATCCGTGCAAAGCTATGGCTTTGCAGGGATCTGCATAGGAGATCAGTGTGTGCAGTGTTATAGGTCCCTATGGGAGCTATAACACTGTAAAAAAAAAAGTGAAAAAAAGAAGTTAACAAAGGTCATTTAAAAGGGGTACTCCGGAGAAAACCTTTTTTCTTTTAAATCAACTGGTGGCAGAAAGTTAAACAGATTTGTAAATTACTTCTATTAAAAAAATCTTAATCCTTCCAGTACTTATTAGCTGCTGAATACTACAGAGGAAATTCCTTTTTTTTGGAACACTGATGACATCATGAAGACAGTGCTCTCTGCTGACATCTGTGTCCGTTTTAGCAACCATGCTGCCTTGCAGTGCTGGAGACTTGGATTCAAATCCCACTAAGGACAACAATAAATAAAGTGTTATTATTATTATAATAACGTCAGCAGAGAGAACTGTGCTCGTGATGTCATCAGGAAGTACAGGAAGGATTAAAAAAATTTTTTAAAGAAGTAATTTACAAATATGTTTAACTTTCTGCCACCAGTTGATTTAAAAGAAAAAAGGTTTTCACCAGAGTACCCCTTTAACTCCTTCCCTAATAAAAGTTTGACCCCTTTTCCCATAAAAAAAACCGAAATAAACATATGTGGTATCGCTGCGTGCGAAAATGTCCGAACTATAAAAATATATTGTTAATTAAATCGCTCGGTCAATGGCTTACACGCAAAAAATATTCCAAAGTCCAAAATAGTGTATTTTTGGTCACTTCTTATATCATGAAAAAATGAATAAAAAGCGATCAAAAAGTCCGATCAATACAAACATGGTACCGATAAAAACTTCAGAACACGGCGCAAAAAATGAGTCCTCATACCGGCCTGTATGCAGAAAACTAAAAAAGTTATAGGGGTTAGAAGATGAGAATTTTTAACATATAAATTTTCCTGCATGATGTAGTTATGATTTTTTTCCGAAGTAATACAATATCCAACCTATATAAGTAGGGTATCATTTTAACCGTATGGACCTACAGAATAAAAATGATGTGTTATTTTTACCAAAAAATGCACTGCGTAGAAACAGAAGCCCCCAAAATTTACAAAAGGAAATTTTTTCTTCAATTTTGTCGCACAATGATTTCGCCGTTTCGCCGTGGATTTTTTGGTAACATAACTAATGTCACTGCATAGTAGAATTGGTTGCGCAAAAAATAAGCCATCATATGGATTCTTAGGTGCAAAATTGAAAGCGTTATGATTTTTAGAAGGTGATGAGGAAAAAATGAAAATGCAAAAACGGAAAAATGCTGAGTCCTTAAGGGGTTAAAGTGACAGTGGTCAGATCTGCAAAAAATGCTCTGGTCCTTAAGGCCAAAATCACCTCGGTCCTTAAGGGGTTAAAATTATGAAATATGGTCATAAAAATATTAATTATGAAAAATTATGAAAATGTATCATTAGGCAGGTAGTACCCCCAAATTAGACCCCCCCATTAGACAGGTAGTACCCCCAAATTACACCCCCCCCCTAGTAGACAGGTAGTACCCCCAAATTAGACCCCTCCCCCAGTAGACAGGTAGTACCCTCAGATTAGACCCCCCCCCAGTAGACAGGTAGTACCCCCAGATTAACCCCCCCCCCCTCCTCCCGCAGTAGGCAGTGATTCCCAACTGGGGTGCCGCAGGATTTTGACGGCAAATATTTTATTTTTTTATTCACCAGCCTGGCCTGCGCGTCTGAAATTTATGGCGCCGCAGGGGGGAAGGGAAGTATGTGTGCGCTTTGCTGTGCGTGCACACATCGCAACCCCCTGCATTCCTCTCACCCTGCGGCTCAGTGAGTGAGTGCACTGGCGGTGCTCTGCCGGATTACCGTGCCGGTGTAGTGACCCGTGCCCCAGCGTCCCCCTCCCCCCCCAGCGACCCAGTGAGTGAGTGCACTGGCGGTGCTCTGCCGGATTACCGTGCCGGTGTAATGACCCGTGCCCCAGCGTCCCCCTCCCCCCCCCCCCAGCGTCCCAGTGAGTGAGTGCCCTGTCGGAGCCCTGAGTCGCTGCCCTGCCGGAGAGGGGAGGAAGGTGGAAGCTGCGCCTGATTACTGTGCCAGTGTAGTGAAGAAATATGGCAAAAAGGTACTGTACCCTTTCCTACCCTCTGTTACCCCTTCTTAACCCCGTCCACCCCCCCCTCACCCCTGTCATTCATGTCCACCCCCTGTCTATCCCTGTCACCCATGTCCACCCCTCCCTATCCACCCCCCTGTAACACATGTCTACCCCCCTATTCACCCCTCTATCCCTTTGTCACCCCTCTTTTATCCCCCTTGTCATCCTTGTCCACCCCCGTTATCCCTGTTCACCCCCATATCTCCCGTGTCCACCATCCTGTCATCCATGTCCACCTTGGCCACCTCTGTCCATTCCTCTGCAACACATGTTTCCCCCCCCCCCCATCCACCCCTCTGACTACCCCCCAGTCTACATCTGTCACCATTGTCCCTCCACCCTAATCACCCCTCTGTCCCTCCTGTCATCCATGTCCACCTTGGCCATCCCCCCTCTGTCACCCATGTACACTCCTCTACCCCCCATTCCATAGACTTGCATACGGGGGGCGGGGGGGGGTGACATCACACGGAGGCGGGGGGGGGGTTTGGGGGTTGGCGGGGAGGTCATGATACTCTGGCCCCGTGGTCGCCACCCGGCTGTTTGTGAGCTGGCACCGCTGTGTGCAGCTCAAACAGGTGGGTGGCGAATACAAGATTGCGGGGGTCCCCAGCGGCGGGACCCCCATGGGGAGACATCATATCCCCTATCCTTTGGATAGGGTATAAGATGTCTCAGGGCCGGAGTACCCCTTTAAGATGTTAGCCGAGCTTTCTTACAATCTTACTGAGGAACCTTCTGACAATATTTTACCATTTCTTCTCACACTGTATGGTCACTGCAATTCTCTGTAAAGACGAGGTTACTCATTCCATTAACCCCTTAAGGACCCGGGCTTTTTCCGTTTTTTCATTTTCAATTTTTCCTCCTTAACTTTAAAAAATCATAACTCTTTAAACTTTTCACCTAAAATTCTATATGATGGCTTATTTTTTGCGTCACTAATACTTCTTTGTAATGACATAAGTCATTTTACCCAAAAATCTACGGTGAAACGGGAAAAAAAATCAATGTGCGACAAAATTGATGAAAAAACTCTATTTTGTACGTTTTGGGGGCTTCCGTTTTTACGCAGTACATTTTTTGGCAAAAATTACACCTTATCTTTATTCTGTAGGTCCATATGGTTAAAATGATACCCTACTTGTATAGGTTTGATTTTGTATCACTTCAGAAAAAAATCATGAATACATGCAGGAACATTTATACGTTTAAAATGGTCATCTTCTGACCCCTATAACTTTTTTATTTTCTGTGTTCCGGGCGCTATTAGAGCTCATTTTTTGCGCCGTGATCTGAAGTTTTTAGCTGTATCATTTTTGTTCTGATCAGACTTATTGATCACTTTTTATTCACTTTTTTGTGGTATAAAAAGTGATCAAAAATGCGCTATTTTGGACTTTGGAATTTTTTTGCGCATACGCCATTGAATGTGCGGTTTAAAAAGCAGTATATTTTTATAATTCGGACATTTCCGCACGCGATGATACCACATATGTTTATTTTTATTTACACTGTTTTTTTTATTCTTGGAAATGCCGGGTGATTCAAACTTTTATTAGGGGAAGGGATAATTGAAAGGGTTAATGATTTTTTTTTTTTACACTTTTCTTATGCAATATTATAGCTCCTACAGGGCGGGCTATAACATTGCATTAACTGATCTTTACCACTGATTGATGCATCTCCATAGGAATGGATCAATCAGTGTTTTCGGCGATTGGATGCTCAAGCCTGGATCTCAGGCTTGAAGCATTCATTCGGCGATCGGACAGCACAGGAGAAGGTAAGAAGACCTCCTCCTGTGCTACAGCTGTTCGGGATGCCGACATTATACCGCGATGATCCCGAACAGCTCCCTGAGCTAGCCGGGCACTTTTACTTTCGTTTTTAGCTGCGCGGCTCAGCTTTGAGTGGCTAAAGGGTTAATAGCGCGCGCCACTGCGCTGTTAGAGGCGGGTTCCGACTTCACTATGACGCCGGGCCCGCCGCGATATGATGCGGGGTCCTTAAGAGGTTAAAGTGGTACTCCAGTGGAAAACTAGATTTTTTTTTTAAATCAACTGGTGCCAGAAAGTTTAACAGATTTGTAAATTACTTCCATTTAAAAATCTTAATCCTTCCAGTACTTATAAACTGCTGTATGCTCTAGAGGTATCTCTTTTCTTTTAGAATTTCCTTTCTGTCTGACCACAGTGCTCTCTGCTGACACATCTGTCCATGTCAGGAACTGTCCAGAGCAGGATAGGTTTGCTATTGGAATATGCTTCTGTTCCAGACAGTTCCTGACATGGACAGAGGTGTCAGCAGAGAGCACTGTGGTCAGACAGAAAGGAAATTCTAAAAGAAAAGAACTTCCTCTGTAGTATTTTAGGCCCTGTCAGATTGAGACCTCCAGTGTCCTGGGGGCTCCCCTGCAGGGACTCAACCATTTCTAATCTGTATTTGCACTGTTATAATTTAGCAATCCGTTATTAGGTGTCTGTAGCTTTAAGTATGTTGCCTAGCAACCTCAGGCTTAGTCAGGGTATGTGAGAGTGGAGGACTGAGGGCTAGACTGAACATTTGTGTAAGGTGTGTGACGATCCGTCTTGGGGATTAGCTCTGGGATCGTCCTGGACTACGCCACAGGATGCGTTTCTTCTCAATAAACCAGCAAACAAACGCTTATAATGCAAATCTGGCACCTTGCCAGTTTTATTAGACAGGTTGCAGGGAAAGAAATAAACAAAAAGCAGGAACAATACAAAATCCTAGACCGTCTGGTCACTGACTAAACAGATCAGCTTGTCCTGACTAACAACCGCTGAGCTTCCCTCAGCCGGTTAAACATATGTCCCCTGCAACCTTCTACTCACAATGTCACTCTCTTTGAGCCCCTCATAGCTCGGGCTGTGTACTCCTCAGCAGGCTCTGTCTCTTCCCTACAGCCCACATGCTGTCTCCTAGGAAGAGCCCACATTAGACTGAGTCTCCATCTCATATACACACCTCCCTTCCCTCCTGCCTCATTACTTAAGAAGCAGGTGAGAGCTTCTGCAGGGCGAGCCAAGGAAATACACCCTTTCCTTGCCACACTGCCACAGGTGTTATATTATGTTATTACTTGTATGTAACTTTATTGTAAATCCTAAAGGGGATACAGACAACTCTATGATCCACAGCTGCCTGGCCAATGGGCTTTAGTTCAGCCTTCCCTTATAAAGGGTGGCATTTCCTGTGAGAGGAATAGAGGAGGAGTAAAGCAATTCATTCAGTTCAGAGCACAGAGTGGAGTTCAGAGTGAAGAATCCGCAGAGGAGTGAGAGCAAAGATGAGAGAGAGAGATAAGAAAAGCATGAAGTAACCCCAACTAATATTAAGCCTTTACTTCAGCTTTGATCAGAGAATTCCTAAAGGACAATTCTTTATCTTCCGGTGAAAAGCCACAAATCTACCGACACTTCAGTAAGTGACTTTAATCTCAAGCCTAATATAGCTAAAACTCCTAGTCCGGCCGTAAGAGCCAAGCATATATGCAATATCAAGTCCAGGCACTGCAAGCTGTGTGGTCCTCTAGAGACTGTCTGTTAAACCTTTGGGAGACTTTGGTTGAGCGCTGTGGAGATTGTACCACCTATCTTCAAGTTAGTAAAGCCTCCGTTAAACTGCAACCTAGTGTGGAGTCAATTCTTTCCTTGCTAGCCTGTGGGGAGACGGAGTTCCCCGGACCTGTAGTACCCCAGGAGATACCAAGACTACAGTGGCGTCACGCGACATTAAGGGTTAATACCATCTGACCCTGGGTTCATAAACCCCCCCACCCCACCAAGAACCAAGTAGCTAACCCCAGCGTAGTGGCGGTCGCGGGTTTCACTCGTGGTTACCACACGTTTTTGGCATCACGAACAGGATTCAGGTGTACGCCTTAACTATTCAGGCACTAAATCAAGTCCTTCCCCCAAGTCTGAACTGTGTACGGGACTGTGTCATAGAAAACAAATTGTCTGCCGAGGTGCAAATACAAGTGGTGGGGAAGGTGAAGTTTATTGCATTATTAGTCACGAGAAGTGTTCTCTAAAGTCAAAGAACCGCCATGTGTAAAGGAAAGACAGAAATGATGCTTCGCGCCAAAAACTTCCCAGTACCTGAAAGAGTTAAAGAGCTTCTGGAAAAGAGCGCCAAGGACTCCCGCCGAAGTCTTCGCCCCGCCCCTGGGCAGGGAAATAGTGTGGTTGTGTCCAGAGCCAAGTGGAACGGAAGAAGTCCAGCCCCTGTTGCCAAGGGGTTGGATGAAGAGGATACGCTGCTGTGCAACTTCCGGTCCCAGGCGCAGCTGATGACGCACTTCCGCCTGGCGGCCATTTTGGTGGAGACCTTCATAAAAGGGGAGGCATACAGCGGCCTCTTCAGTCTGCAGGAAGTACTACAGAGGAGAGCAAAGATGGCGGAGACCAAGAGCGACATGTGTGCTGAGAGTTCCAGGATGGAGTCCGAGGGTCGGAAGATTGCCACGGCGGCATCGGAGATGTTCCGGGAGCTGGCGGAGAAGTTGCAGCGACTGTCCCTCGGGGCCAACGAGGCCTACTGCCAAGTGCCGTTGCCGGAGGATGACGGCGAGTGGGCCGCAACGCCGCTCGGGAGTTCCAGAGACCCGTCGCCTGTGAGGTTGTCGCCCCATCACCGCACCTGGGGCCCGTGGGCAGAAATCCCGACGGAGTCGGGATTGAGTACCCCAGCGGAAGCTGATTTCTCCACTCCCTCTTCTAATAGCCCCGAAGCCAGCCCCGAGGCAAAGGTCCCACCACCTCCACAGGCCACGGCCGCCCAAGACCAGTCAGCCCCTCAGTCGGCCGAGCGCCCACCATCACCCCCGCTCCCTAGATGGTTGTTCGGGGATGAGCCAGCCATCATCAAGTATAAGTGGGAAAATATCCTTCCATTGCCTGGGAAATCCCTGCCTCCCATTCCTCCGGCCCGGTCAGAAAAAGCCCAAAGAGATGCCGAAGTGGCTGCCATACTAGAGCAGATGAGGGCGGAGAGGCTAGAGCGCTACGGGCCGAGGCGGCTATCGTTTGAGGAGAGGGAACGGCAGCAGCAAGATACCAAACAGCTAGAGTCATACTACATTCGCAGGCTCGAGCAACCTAAGGAAGGCGAGCCTCCCCTTGAGCGCAGGAGAGCTACAGTCATCAAGTTTGACCGCATCAGGGGCTGCGGCACTATAATGGACTGTCACCACGGAGGCACCCTCTTTGTGAACCGGAGGGCGGTGCAAAGACACTATCTGCCTCCTGAAAAGCACTCTCTAAAACCTGGGGAAATCGTTGAGTACATCCCTGTGACAGGGGCGGATCCAGAGTCGAGTCTCGGGAGGGGCACTATTAGAGTATTTTGTGTTGGCGGACAGAAAATAAGATTACGGAACTTACAATATTATTAAATGTATCATACAGTCCTAACCTTGTTTAAGACTTAGGCCATGTTCATATGTCAGAATAATAATCAAATATACCAATTGCCACAGAATGGGAAAGTGCTAAAGAGGTTTTTACCATTTAAAACTACAGCTCCCAGTATGACCTAAGTAGTGGTAAGGGGATGCTCTGGGAGTTGTTGTTTTACCCATCATTACTGCAGAACTTACAAGTGACTCCAGCTCTGATGGGACACACACAGGAGGATACAGAATGATATCAGTGACTACAGGTGACGTCTTCTCTATAGTCTTCTCTTATCTAATTCAGATGTACATACCACCGGGACTTGTTCCAGCTAAATCTTTGCAGAACTTGACGCCCAGATAGCTCCTCACTACGATTCTGATCCTCTATATGAAAATAATAATTATAAACCTGCCAGACACTGTATTCTTCGAATATAATACTGGCACATACCTTCTGAATATAATTCTGACACACTGTATCCCCTGAACAAACAACACACTGTACCCTCTGAATATAATAACGCCACACACCGTACCCTCTGAATATAATACTATCATACACTGCACCCTCTGAATATAATACTACCACACACTGTGCCCTCTGAATTTAATACTATCACACACTGCACTCTCTGAATATAATACTACCACACACTGCACTCTCTGAATATAATACTACCACACACTGCACTCTCTGAATATAATACTACCACACACTGCACTCTCTGAATATAATACTACCACACACTGCACTCTCTGAATATAATACTACCACACACTGCACTCTCTGAATATAATACTACCACACACTGTACCCTCTGAATATAATACTACCACACACTGCACCCTCTGAATATAATACTACCACACACTGTAACCTCTGAATATAATACTACCACACACTGCACTCTCTGAATATAATACTACCACACACTGTAACCTCTGAATATAATACTACGACACACTGTGCTCTCTGAATATAATACTACCACACATTGCACTCTCTGAATATAATACTACCACACACTGCACTCTCTGAATATAACTTGCTGTGCAGTGCACCCTCTGAATAAAATACCCTAATGTATTGTTGCCCATAAAAAAAATGTACCACCCCAGAAAATCCTCATAATCTACAATATATTTCTGAAATGCAGAACACTCTGTGCCTTCACATATAGTAATAATGCCCCATCTTGTGCCCCTACATATAATAATTATGAACCGTCCTGTTCCCCCCCACATAATAATGCCCTGTGCCCCTAACATATATTGCCCCCTGTGCTGTGCCCTTCACATATAATTCCCCCATCATGCGCTCACATATAATGCCCCCATCATGTGCCCCTCACATATAATGCCCCCCGTGCTGTGCCCCTCACATATAATGTCCCCTTTGCTGTTCCCCTCACATATAATGCCCCCCGTGCTGTGCCCCTCACAAATAATGCTCCTGTTATATGTACCACACATATAAGGCCCCCTGTGCTGTGCCCTTCACATATAATGCCCCCGTTCTTTGCCCCTCACATATAATGCCCCGATCATGTGCCCCTCATATATAATGCCCCCATCATGCACCCCTCACATATAATGCCCCCATCATGCACCCCTCACATATAATGCCCCCATTATGCGCCCCTCACATATAATGCCCCATGCTGTGCCCTTCACATATAATGCCCCCGTTCTTTGCCCCTCACATATAATGCCCCGATCATGTGCCCCTCATATATAATGCCCCCATCATGCACCCCTCACATATAATGCCCCCATCATGCACCCCTCACATATAATGCCCCCATTATGCGCCCCTCACATATAATGCCCCATGCTGTGCCCTTCACATATAATGCCCCCGTTCTTTGCCCCTCACATATAATGCCCCGATCATGTGCCCCTCATATATAATGCCCCCATCATGCACCCCTCACATATAATGCCCCCATCATGCACCCCTCACATATAATGCCCCCATTATGCGCCCCTCACATATAATGCCCCATGCTGTGCCCTTCACATATAATGCCCCTGTCATGCACCCTTCACATATAATGCCCCCTGCCCTGTCCCCTCAGGGGGCATTATATGTGAGGGGCACAGCACAGGGGGCATTATATGTTTGGGGCACATGACAGGAGCATTATATGTGAGGGGCACAGCACAGGGGGCATTATATGTGAGGGGTGCATGATGGCGCATTATATGTGAGGGGCACAGGATGGGGGCATTATATATGAGGGGCACAGGATGGGGGCATTGTATATGAGGGGCGCATGATGGGGGCATTATATGTGTGGGCACAGAACAGGGGGCATTATATGTGTGGGGCACAGCACAGGGGGAATTATATCATAATGCCCCCTGTGCTGTGCCCCATACATATAATGCCCCCTGTGCTGTGCCCCTCACATATAATACCCCCTGTGCTGTGCCCCCCACACATATCATTTATATGTGTGGGAACAGCACAGGGGGCATTATATGTGAGGGGCACAGCACAGGGGGCCCCCCTGTCATGTGCTCTTCACATATAGTGCCCCCAGTGCTTTGCCTTGCAGCCCCTCACATAAAAAATTCCCCAAAGTTTTTTAATCCCCCTCCCCCCTCCTCCTGTACGATATAGTGCCCTTAACAGTGGCACATATTCTGTCCCCCAAATCCCCTGGGCCCTGAGCATACTCTTAGTACTTACAGTATGCTGGCCGCGGGGACGGGATTTCCGGGTGCCGGCGCGATGATGTGACGTCATCGCGCCGGCCTGCAGTGGATCGCGACCCCGCAGCTCACACGCTGTGTACTCACAGCCAGTGGCGTTGCTAGGGTTTGTGTCACCCGTTGCGGTAGAAAATGGTGTCGCCCCAACATGCTGGGAGTTGTAGTTTTGCAACAGCTATAGGCACCATGGTTGGGAAACTCTGACATAGATAGATAGGGAATATATATAGACCAGGGGTTCTCACCTATTTTTAGTGAGGGTCCGCTTATCCAGGTCTGCCATCCGGTAAAGGTCCAAGCTGTATGCTAATGCTTGGTGCACACCTAGCGGCCTCAGCGCCATGAAGGCAATAGCAAACTAACAACTGAAGTGTGGAGGATGTATAACCTGAATACTGCTGCACACTGTAACCACTGGATATAATACTGCCACACACTGGGCCCCTGAATATAATACTGCCACACACTGGGCCCCTGAATATAATACTGCCACACACTGTATACCCTGAATTTAATACTGCCACACACTGTACCCCTGAATATAATACTGCCACACACTGGGCCCCTGAATATAATATTGCCACACACTGTACCCCCTGAATATATTACTGCCACACACTGGGCCCCTGAATATATTACAGCCACACACTGGGCCCCTGAATATAATACTGCCACACACTGTGCCTCTGGTATATTACTGCCACACACTGTACCCCTGAATATAATACTGCCACACACTGGGCCCCTGAATATAATACTGCCACACACTGTACTCCCTGAATATATTACTGCCACACACTGGGCCCCTGAATATAATACTGCCACACACTGTGACTCTGGTATATTACTGCCACACACTGGGCCCCTGAATATAATACTGCCACACACTGTACCCCCGAATACTGGCACACACTGTACCCCTGAATATACTACTGCCACACACTGTATCCCTGAATATACTACCACATACTTTGCCCTGAATATAAACCTGCCACCCACTGTGCCCCTGGTATATTACTGCTACCCACTGTGCCCCTTAAAATAATACTGCCATTCACTGTGCCCCTGAAAATAATTCTGCCACTCACTGGGCCCCTGTTATATTACTGCCACACACTATTCCCCTGCAACATTACTTGCAGATGCTATGCTCTAAGGCTGACTAAAACAATTAAATGAAGCCACTGTGCATGTAGAATGAATGATGCCACTGTGACCCCAGAATTAATGATGCCAGTGACCACAGAATTAATGATGCCACTGTGACCACAGAATTAATGATGCCACTGTACCCACAGAATTAATGATGCCACTGTACCCACAGAATTAATGATGCCACTGTGTCCCACAGAATTAATGATGCCACTTTGTCCCACAGAAATAATGACACAACTGTATCCCCAGAATTAATGATGCCACTGTGCCCCACAGAATTAATGATGCCACTGTGCCTACAGAATTAATGATGCCACTGGGACCACAGAATAAGTGATGCCACTGTGATCAGCGAATAAGTGATGCCACTGTACCCACAGAATTAATGATGCCACTGTACCCACAGAATTAATGACACAACTCTATCCCCAGAATTAATGATGCCACTGTGACCACAGAATTAATTATGCCACAGTACCCACAGAAATGATGATGCCACTGTGCCTCCAGAAGTAATGATGCCACTGTGCCTACAGAATTAAGGATGCCACTGTGTCCCACAAAATTAAGGATGCCACTGCGACCACAGAATTTATGATGCCACTGTGCCCACAGAATTTATGATGCCACTGTGCCCACAGAATTTATGATGCCACTATACCCACAGAATTAAGGATGCTACTGTGTCCCACAAAATTAAGGATGCCACTGTGACCACAGAATTTATGATGCCACTGTGCCCACAGAATTTATGATGCAACTGTGCCCACAGAATTAAGGATGCCACTATACCCACAGAATTAGGGATGCCACTGTGTTCCACAAAATTAATGATGCCACTGTGCCCCAGAATTAATGCCACTGTGCCCCCATATGAACTTTGCCACTGTAACTCTCCATCTGTTGTAAAACTACAACTCCCATCATGCACAGACAAAAGGTCATCATGGTAGCTGTAGTTCTACAATAACTGGAGAGTCACAGATGGGGGAACACAAATTTTTACCTGAGAGCTTAGGATCGCCGTCCCAGGTCCCGCACTGCTCCGCTGCTCTGGCCTCTTCTAGTCAGGCCTGGCCAGAGCAGATGATGCAGGCAGCTAATGGTGCTACCTGCATCATAGGAGAAGCGCAGGGCAGGGACACATCGCTCCCTCGCTCCGGGCCGCGGCTATTCATTTGTATTGGCGTCTTAAAGACACAGCTACAAATGAATAAGGGGAGATCCAGCGGATGGTCTGAATGACCGGGGGACGCAGTCCGGATCTGGACCGTGGTCTGCCAGTTGAGTACACCTGATATAGGACATAGATCAATGTTTCCTAACCAGGGGGACTCCAGCTGTTGCAAAACTACAAAACTTAGCATGTTGGGAGTTGTAGTTTTGAACAGCTGGAGGCACCTTGTTAAGGAAACACTGATCTATGTCCTATCTCAGTGTTTCCCAACCAGAGTGCCTCCAGCTGTTACAAAACTACAACTCCCAGCATGCCTGGACAGCACTGTAGCTTTGCTTTGGAGATACCTTGGTTGGGAAACACTTATTTATGTCAGTGTTTCCCAACCCTCCAGCTGTTGCAAAACTACAACTCCCAGCATGCTAGGAGTTGTAGTTTTGCAAAAGCTGGGGGCACCTCTGGTGAGAAAGGGGTGGGGGGGGGTGAGCAGGGATTGTGCTGGGAAGGGGGGAGGGATGATGCTGGAAAAGGGTGGGCATGGATGGTGGGCGGTAGTTTACCTTACCTGCCTTAGAACACTGCTGGGCTCCTGCATCATCCAGGCACTTCCTGCTTGCTGGGGTCATGTGATGTTTTGGTGTCACATGACCCAAGCAGAGCAGTAGAAAGCTGCCAATCAGGGGGAAGAGAAGCCGAGTAAGTGCCCGATAACTCCACAGACACGCTGTGTGCACGCTCGCTCTGTGACAGCCAAGGTTTGTGAATGGTGGAGCGGAAGCTTACAGCTTTGGCTCCACCATTCTAGGGGGCAGCAATCTCGGGGGGGGGGCAATTGCCCCGTTGCCCCCCCCCCTGGATCCACCACTGCCCTGTGAAGAGCCTGAGAGGGGAATGGGCTGCTGCTATTACCAGGCCCAGCCGTCCAACTCAGATCCCCTTTGCATACTTCCCTTCAGAAGAGTGGGACTCTTACCCCTTTGGACTCTTCACTCCAAATGTCAAGGAGATCGTCGTCCGAGAGGACTACCCTGACACTTCTGCAGCAGTTATCCAGTTTAAAGAGACAACACCCTAAAAGACAGCGCACCCAATTCATCCACAGTGCACCCAGGCCTATCTCATCGGAGGTGTGGCCCCCAACATGGGAACCCACAAAAGTGCCAGGGCCCCCTCCTGCAGTGGCGTAGGTTTGGCCCAAAGAGCCGGCACCAACTGATCATCCTTCTGTGGCACAAGCTGCTGCAGTCCAGGTGGTAGTGAATGTCCAACCTACCATCTCAAATTCTACCCTGTCCCATGTGTCCTGGGATACCCACGTCGACCCCTTGCAAGGGGCCCAGTCCCGAAGAGCTTGCTTCATTAGTCAGCCGATGGCTCCTCCTAGCAGTCGGGATTGGGAAGAAAGAGAACATCCCGTTCGTGCTGCATTAAAAAGAAAGAATAAAGCACCAGAGTGATGCTATCTGAAAATGTTTATTGTTCCTTATGGTCGTAGGACTAACTGTGTTTTGTTCCAGGTTCAGCAACGGTTTAAGTCCAGTGCCTGACACATGGTGTCAAGAAGATTTTACAGTGAAGAAACTGGAATTGTAAGTTTTGTGCCCGGCCTAGCCGAGAGACTCCCGTATTGGAGATTCTAAAAGTTGTGTCCAGTTCACCTAATATTTGTGATTTTGAGCGAAGGACATTATAGACTCCCTTTTGTGAGAACCATTGAACGCTCCATAAAAAACTTCTTCATGATATTTATGGTTGAATTGTGTCAGTTTTCTGTCCTACAATTGCATGGTCTCTGACCCTCAGCAAATTTAGTACAAGCTAGTTGTACACCAAGTGGTATTATCATGTACATATGTCACACGTAAACAGGTAGAAATGTATATGTGGTTGTACCCGAGAAGGGTAATATGTATAAATTTACTGTGCTACAAAGTCAAAGCACAAAATCCTGCGTGGTGGTAGTTGTTTTCTATTGGGGTTTATCCAGACACAGTCAGGAGTTACTTACACTGCCCCCATCGCCGACTTCATGTGTCAATAGAGATGGTGTTGCGTAGATCCACAAGTTCTAATTTTGGACAACCCCCAGCAAGATATAGGGATTAGTCTAAAAACATGTACATAAACATATGTAGATAAACTACATACACATAAGTCAGTATACACCTCAAGTATACTTCATTGATCATTCACTACAAGTGTATCTAATGGGTAAACCATTATCAGCTCAAAGCCTCTTAACCCTGTTTGTGCACAGGAACCTACCTGGCCAGTAAGTATCCTGTCCCTAACCTAAGCACAACAGTAAAGAAAAAGGGTTATATAAAAATGTCTAGCTTTGTATTACATGTATACATAAAAATGTCTAGCATAAAATAAAATGTGTTCTGGGGAGAAGTGCTTGATTGCCCAAGGGCCCCAGTAGCCAAGGCATTGAGTAGAGAGCCTCCGGCAGCCCAATCCGCACCTATTAGTATAAGAAATGTATCTAATGTTACATAATATAAGGTGATATAATGTACAGTAAAGTCATATAAGTCTGTATATTCAGCTACAAAATTGTCTAGTTAGACATGCCAATTGTGTATAGTGTATCATATGCATAGTCCACTTGTGGTCGGATTCTTATATGTACCGTAAGTAGGGTACAATTAGCATGGATAATTCGGCCTGGGGTGTGCCTGGCTGGCCGTGAAGGGTATCCTATAGAAAGGGGGCAAAATACATCAGTTAGGTAATGCATGAATTAATGGCTAAGTATAACCTACTTCATATGAACCCGAAATAGACAACATGCTCCAGTTAACAGCCGTTGGTTGGAACGTGTCAATGGAACAGAGCGATAAAAGTGCCCTAACTTACTTAACATCTAAGTGATAACTGACAAAGAGAAGCCCCTACCCAGGAGCTGGCTCAGCTGTTATGGAGCCGAAACCAAAAAGGAATTCTGGATATACCACTTGGCACTACTGGACGCATAGCGCCTACCAGAATGGTACTACCAGGGTGCACATGGATAAAGGTAACCCAAGTGACAGAGATAGGAAATGTTGGAGAATTGCTAGATAGACAGAAGGTACAATGAGTCGGTTAGATTGAGAAGTGGCCAAAACACAGACATCAGTAGGTATTTGGATAGGTAGTGCGTGGAGAGAAAGAAAAAAATAATAATAATTTGCATGTGTCCCTTGCTACACATATAAGTATTCCTATTGAACCATGCTATACATAAGTGACAACAAAAGAAAGACCCCCATAGACGAAACATAAAAGAATATAACATACTTAACCTGAGGTTTTGTGTACCAGTAAGGCAGTATCCTCATACTTGCAGGTGTAAAGAAGATAATTACTGCTACGCCCGAGGCTTATCGCAAAAGAAAATGTACACGTTTGACAAGAAAAAACATACAACAAAAGGCTCAGAAGCTACATCCACACCAAAGATCTTAACACTAAGACGTGTACAGCTAAGACCACAATCTGAGGCATAGTAACAAACATAAGAGGAAGATAGAGACGACGACAACATGAGGCTCGTGGATTGACAGTGCAATCTGCCTCAGACAGAATCGTATGTAACGCAGAAACGGAAACAACATGAGGCTCGTGGACTGACAATGCAATCTGCCTCAGACAGAATCGTATGTAACGCAGGAACGTTAACAACATGAGGCGCGTTGATTGACAGTGCAATCTGCCTCTAACAGGGGCGTATGTGACGTACAAAAAACAAAAGACAAGAAACAAGAAAGTTTGTAATGTACAAAGGAATGACAACAATATGAAGGCTTGAGGATTGTCGGGCAGCCTATCTCTCCCGGGAGCATGTGACGTACGAAAGCATGTAAAGTGACAACTTAAAGCTTACCTGGAATGGCGAGGTCAAACTGACTGTAACAAGGTGTATAAAATGACCAATGACCAAAAAGGAAACTATAAAGATGAGGCTTTACAGATTGACCACAGCAATCAGCCTCCGACCACACCGAACGTATAAGGCTAAGAGGTAAAACCAATCTGGTCATACCTGCTTGGGTATCCTTGGAATGTTGCCATCTATAGTGATGTTTACCATACCTGACCTGTCTACAAGAACAATGTGACGCTAATATGCCTGACTTAAGCACATGAAAACGTGAGTGTAATACTATGACCATAGCCTAATATACTTGACTAGCGCACATAACGTAAGCATAAAGTGACAGAGCTGAAACCAAAGAATGGGACAATAACTTTGGAACATACACTGTAAGGAACTGTATGCATATTACCCTGTAGGGAAATGTAAGTATGTCTCACTGTAGGAATCGTACGTATGTCACACTGTATGGTACTGTATGTATCGTATGCATGTCACACTGCAAGGAACTGTATGCATAGTACCCTGTAGGGAACAGTATGAATGTCACTCTAGGTAACCGTATGTATTGTATGTGTCACTGTAGGGAACCATATCTATGTCCTACTATAGGGAACCGTTAATGTTGAAGCATGGTATATCACTTGAAGTAATGCAACGCCGTATAACATAAGCGAAATGCCTCTAACAGGGGCGTATGTGACGAACAAAACAAAAGACGACAAGAGGCTCGTAGATTGACGATACAATCTACCCCAGACAAGAACGTTTGTAATTTACAAAGGAATGACAACAATATGAAGGCTCGAGTATTGTCGGGCAGCCTCTCTCTCACGGGAGCGTGTGATGTACAAAAGGCATGTAAGTGAGGACTTAAAGCTTACCTGGAATGGTGAGATCAAACTGGCCGTAACAAGGTGTGTATAATGACCAGAAAGGAAACTATAAAGATGACGTTATAGGATTAACAACAGCAATCAGCCTCCAACCACACCGAACATAAATAGCTAAGAGGTAAAACAACCTAGCGTACATGACGTAAGCATACCATGACAGAGCTGAACCAAAAACCGGGACAATATCTATGAAACATACACTGTAAGGAACTGTATGCGTATTACCCTGTAGGGAAATTCATGTATATCACACTGTATGGAACCGTACGTATGTCACACTGTAAGAAACTGTATGCATAGTACCATGTAGGGAACGGTATGTATGTCACCCTGTAGGGAATCGTATGCATAGTACCCTGTAGGGACCAGTATGTATACGATACTGTAGGGAACCGTTAACGTTGAATCATGGTATATCACTACAAGTAACGAAAGCACCGTAAAACATCTCCAGAAACATCAAGGCGCTGTATATGAGCTTATAGTGATGTAGGCCCTGAACAACATTAATGTTCAACATAACAGCTAATTAACCACTAATACACAGTATATGTAAGCCAGAGTAACAAACACAAATTACCAGTAGTAGAAACCCCTGAATATAATACTGCCACACACAGGGCCCCTGAATATAATACTGCCACACACTGTACCCCCGAATATAATACTGGCACACACTGTACCCCTGAATATACTACTGCCACACACTGTATCCCTGAATATACTACTGCCACACACTGTATCCCTGAATATAATACTACCACATACTTTGCCCTGAATATAAACCTGCCACCCACTGTGTCCCTGGTATATTACTGCTAC